>NW_019641620.1:1059-1993 GCF_000599845.2 Trichogramma pretiosum | reverse complement strand
GTAACACAAGTAACCCAAGTAACCCAAATGACCCAAGTAACACAACTAATCGAAGGGAGTATTTTTGGCCGAGTAACCCAAGTTACCCAAGTAACACAACTAATCGAGGGGAGTATTTTTGGCCGAGTAACCCAAGTAACCCAAGTAACCCAAGTGACCCAAGTAATACAACTAATCGAGGGGAGTATTTTTGGCCGAGTAACCCAAGTAACCCAAGTAACCCAAATGACCCAAGTAACGCAACTAATCGAGGAAAGGATTTTTGGCCGAGTAACCCAAGTAACCCAAGTAACCCAAGTAACCCAAGTAACCCGAATGACCCAAGTAACACAACTAAACGAGGGAAGTATTTTTGGCCGAGTAACCCAACCCAAATGACCCAAGTAACACAACTAATCGTGGGTAGGATTTTTAGCCGAGTAACCCAAGTAACCCAAGTAACACAACTAATCGAGGAGAGTATTTTTGGCCGAGTAACCCAAGTAACCCAAGTAACCCAAATGACCCAAGTAACACAACTAATCGGGGGTAGGATTTTTAGCCGAGTAACCCAAGTAACCCAAGTGACCCAAGCAATACAACTAATCGAGGGAAGGATTTTTGGCCGAGTAACTCAAGTAACCCAAGTAACCCAAATGACCCAAGTAACACAACTAATGGAAGGGAGTATTTTTGGCCGAGTAACCCAAGTTACCCAAGTAACACAACTAATCGAGGGGAGTATTTTTGGCCGAGTAACCCAAGTAACCCCAAGTAACCCAAGTGACCCAAGTAACACAACTAATCGGGGGTAGGATTTTTAGCCGAGTAACCCAAGTAACCCAAGTAACCCAAGTGACCCAAGTAATACAACTAATCGAGGGGAGTATTTTTGGCCGAGTAACCCAAGTAACCCAAGTAACCCAAGTGACCCAAGTAACACAACTAATCGAAG
>NW_019641620.1:0-1022 GCF_000599845.2 Trichogramma pretiosum | reverse complement strand
CTGTAGCTTATACTATCCTGGCGAGAAAGAAACGGTAACTATTAAAAAAATAGAAAAAACCTTCAATTTCCGCCCAAAAATATTACGATTTGGCATAAAACGGTCCATCCGCATGCGCAGACCCGCAGAAAATGGTCACTGCGCATGTAGGGGTCAGTCCATGCGCATGCGCATGCCTTATAAACCGTAAATGGAATATATTGAGTTGGGACAATTCTGAAATTTCGCGATAACTGTATGATCGAGATCCTACTAAAATGTTTGAATCTCGTGAAAAAGTATGTGAAGGGTGAGAATGAATAAACAATACACTATTTTAAAGAGGAAAAATCGTTATAAAAAAACCTCTCTTTATTTGTCTCTGTATGAATGTGTGTTGTAGCTCTGAGCTATTGTACGACAGTGAGTGCCACTGGGAAAAAAAGACATGCACGTAGAGTCATGCGAGCGCCCAACGCGCCCCCTTGAACGATATTCTTAGTGGCGACTTCACGCGGACGTGTCGATATAACTACAATAAAATGGACCCGCAAAAATTACGCGCGCGTGCCGGCCGGCGTTTCGAAGGAAGATTGCGTCTCGCGATATATCGCGTCCACGGATGCGATGTGCCGCGTTAGATGTTGCTAATCGACTTCTACGTGCATGCAGATACTTCAGGAAGGACTGAACAATAACTTTGTCAATTTTAATCCGATCTTCATGAAATTTTCAGTGAATACGTAACAAAGCACTAGAAATCTGTAGCTTATACTATCCAGGCGAGAAAGAAACGGTAACAATTAAAAAAATAGAAAAAACCTTCAATTTCCGCCCAAAAATATTACGATTTGGCATAAAACGGTCCATCCGCATGCGCAGACCCGCAGAAAATGGTCACTGCGCATGTAGGGGTCAGTCCATGCGCATGCGCATGCCTTATAAACCGAAAATGGAATATATTGAGTTGGGACAATTCTGAAATTTCGCGATAATTTTGTCAATTTTAATCCGATCTTCATGAAATTTTCAGTGAATACGTA
>NW_019641619.1:440906-449928 GCF_000599845.2 Trichogramma pretiosum | reverse complement strand
TCTTTTTCTTGACTTTTCTTGATTTCCTCGTTTTTTTGATTCATGTTTTTTGTTTTTTTGTTTTCGTACTTTTTACTTGTTTGATTTTAGATTTTTGTATTAAATTGATTTTTTTTTTGATTTTTCAAGTTTTAATTTGTTTTTAATTTTTTACTTCTTTTTTTGTTTTTTATGATTATGATTTTACTCGCAATCTATCTACTTATACTTTCATAATGTTATAAAAAAGTATGTGATACTTATGACTCATCAAGTCACACGTATCATAATATACTATTATGTGCCAAAGATTTGTACGAAATTTTTACAATAATATAAGGCGTGGATTTTAATTTTATACTTTGTTCAGGTTTTTTTTTGTTTGTGAACCAGTACCTAGCTACTTATCCATCCCAACCTTTCCCGAAAACCCTCCATTTTTATATAAAAATAAATGCAAGTAAGTAATTCAACTTTTACAATACATTAACGTTTAATTTTCTTCATTTTCTATTTTTTAAAGCTACATGACGTAAAGCAGCAGAGTAAACATACGACCGCGGACAAACATCGCCCAGCGCCAGAAGCGTAACGAAATACGAGTACGCGGGAAGGAAAGGGCTGGTCGTTAACTATGCGTAAATCAGGGGGGGAGAGAGGGTAATACTCGTCGTCGAGTGCGCGCGGTAAACAAAATTAAGCACGAGCAGCGCGCGTATAAATCCACTTCCGGCGAGAGGCGCGTGCCGCGATGCCATCACCCGATGCACAAAAACACACACGCTGCACAACCCCCTGCTCGAGAGAGAGAGAGAGAGAGAGAGCTTCTTTTTAAAGCCGTTAATGCGTAATCGCGTGCGTGCACTCCTCTTTCTCTCTCTGTTTTATCGCGCAATATGTCGCGCGGCGCACAAGCTCGTGTCGTCCGACTTATAAGACTCGTCGCGAGCAGGTTTATTTATCGTGTGTATTGTACAACGAGTACACCTCGATGCGCGCAGCGCGGCAATGAAGTCAAACTTGCAACGTCGCTAGTTGCGAGTGGCAGAGTAGGTATATACGTATACGGCTTCGCTATTCGATGCAATTCACCTGTATATCTAACCTCTTGATGAAAAATGAAAAATATTTATGCTATTGATCTAGAATTTNAAAAATACTATTTCTTACACGGGTGAAAAATGAAACACCCTCATACACGTGATATTACGCCTCGGCTTCGCCTCGGCGCCATTATCACGTGTATGCGGAAGTTTCATTTCTCCCCCTTGTAAGAAAATCTACTATTTTACATACCACTGTTACCTTTGCATGATCGCATGAGAGTATCATTTCAGTTATCACTGTATATAATTGAATAATTACTATCAATTCTAACAATTATACTTTGCATTGTGGTTATCGGTTGAGAAATAAAAATGTTAGTTTTCTAGAATATTTGCCGGAATGTATTTGATTTTAATAATATGTAAATGTGATTGATTATTGAATCTAACAGTTACTATTAATGTCAACAGTCATATGATTAGTTATTGAATTATTTCATCACAAACTTTGCATCATGGTTATAGTTTGAGAAAAAACATTTTTAGTTTGCTTGAATACATGTCGGAATGTATTGGATTTCATTACAATCATAGCTAAGTAATTAATCATTAACAATTTTCAATTAGAAGTTTCATAAATAAGAGAAAGAATTTTAAAGTTGGATTAAAATTATAAGGATCAGACTGTCATACTTGCTCCTTTTTAAACTTTTGAAAAAAGTATTAAAAAGGTTTTGAATTATTCTATTGTAAACATTTCAGGAAGATAATAGTTTAAAACAAAAAATTGTTAGTTTGATCTATACTTGACGGAATTTCTTTGATTTCAATAATATCATAGCCAAGAAATTGATTATCATTTACGAGTTGAGATTACCAATTGAATAGTTTAGAAACATAAGGTAGCACAAAAAATATGAGGATAAGACGGACATACTTGCTCATCAATGTTATTTTTATGATACACGTAGAAAATTTGAAAAATACGTCTTGACAATAAAATTCATGCGAAAACATCTTGACTTCTCGGAGAAGGTCATCGTCAAGTCCGGATCCCAAACTAGTGCGTCGAGCAGACTACTCCAGGTGATTCCCGTAAGATAACATCGCGACTTCCCGCAGAAAATCATTGTCAAGTCCGGATTCCGACCTATTGGATGGAGCAAGCCACTTGGGACGATATTCGTGCGAAAACAGCGCGACTTCCCGGAGAAAGTCATCGTCGAGTACTGATTTCGACCTTGTGCGTCGAGCGAGCCGCCCGGGACGATATTCGGGCGAAAACATCGCAACTTCCCGGATAAATTCATCGTCGAGTACAGATCTCAACCTAGTGCGTCGAGCGAGCCGCCCGGGACGATATTCGGGCGAAAACACCGCGACTTCCCGGATAAAGTCATCATCGAGTACAGGACTCGACCTAGTGCGTCGAGCGAGACACCCGGGACGAAATTCGTGTGAATACATCGCGACTTCCCGGAGAAAGTCATCGTCGAGTACAGATTTCGACCTAGTGGGTCGAGCGATCTGCCCGGGACGATATTCGTGAGAATACATCGCGACTTCCCGGTGAAAGTCATCGTCGAGTACAAGAGTCGACCTAGTGCGTCGAGCGAGTTGCCTGGGGTGATATTCGGGCGAAAGCACCGCGACTTCTACGAGAATCTTCGATATATGCGACATGTATACGCGACAGCACGTGCGACAGCACGTATATGTATACACAACACACAAAGGCAATGCGTATGAGGTGTTAACATTTTTTAGGTGTGAACATTTTTCATGCTTCTCACTTTCATAATGTTGTTTTTATCGAAAGTCGTGAACTTTTCGAAAATTCGTATGCCTCATATCGATAGGATTTTTTCCAAGGAATCTGATGGGCTTATCAGATTCTCGATATCTCTTATCAAATTTAAATGAGAGCGAAAAGAAAGTTAGCGAAAAGTGATGGGCTGTATATGAGTAGCGGCGTGTCGTCACTTAGTTCCTGTCATACTTGCCAGGTGGAGCGCGACACGCGCTCCTCGATAATTTATAATTATACATATTTGTACAAAATTGATAAATGTAGTTAACTAGTCACATATATAAAGTTAATCCAAAATTTATCAAGGCGATGCTTTCCCAGGTGAAGATAGTATGTAAGATCTGACTCCAGATCTGGCATCAGATCTGGTATAAGATCTGACATCAGATCTGATACCAGATCTTGTATTCGATAATCGACATCAGAACTTATATCAGATCTGACATCAGATCTAATGTCAGATCTGAAGTGACTGTAATGCCTTTAATTATTTAAACAAATTTTTCTTAAAAGTATTATCGATGTGATTATTAAAATATAACTAAATTTGTTATAAATTTTCAATTATTAATAAAGTTATTGTTTAATTAATTAAAGGCAATACAGTCACTTCAGATCTGATATCAGATCTGATGTCAGATCTGATATAAGTTCTGATGTCGATTATCGAATACAAGATCTGGTATCAGATCTGGCGTACATTTATCAGATCTTATACCAGATCTGATGCCAGATCTGGAGTCAGATGTGACATACTATTTTCACCTGGGTTGGCCAGAATTTTTACCGACCAAGCACAGAAAATGTATATTTTTGTAACTTTATTTTCAGATTGATATTCGAAAAACGGCTCTGTGGAGCTTTCCGTATTGTTTACAACTACAATATGAAGGGCTCCACAGAGCTGTTTTCCAAAAATCAGTCTAGTAAAAAAGTTGTTTTAATTTACATTTTCAATGCTCGGTCGGGCAAAATTAGGGCTTCGGCAACACCTTACATTGATACATTTATGAATTAATTTCCAATTTGCTTCCTGCATTGACACTGATTGACACATTTCCCTGATAGTAAATCACGGACCCATTCATAATTGAGATTGAATCATTTTTTTTTAAATTTCGAATCTGTGAATTCCATAAAGTGATAGTAATCTGAAAAAAAGAAGTTTGCTATAAAAAAATTATCGAAAACGTAGTTGGAGATAAGTTATTTATTTACCGTGTCCTCGTCAGCATCTGCAACAGTGTATTTTTTAAAACTATTGTAAGTTGATACCTTCCCTTCCTCTAGCATAGAAATGATGCGACCCCTGAAATCTGGAAAATATAATTTTTAAATATATAAGTCATATAATTATTGAAGTTATAGAAATATTAAGGTAATGCCTTGGCTACAATTTTTACCGACCAAGCACAAAAAACGTATATTTTTGTAACTTTATTTTCAGGCTGATTTTCAAAAAATTGTGGTCAAGGTATCACCTTAATTATAAAGTGGTATACTTACTGCACGGTTTTTTGTTTTCAATTGTCTTTATTTCAGTGACTGAATGGTACTTTATTTGTACAGTAGCAAAATTGGGGTTCGTCGAAGTCACATCTTCGACTGTAGTGTCATCGGTGAAGCACAATTCAAGATCGCAACCCGTATTATTATATTTCGAATTTGCTTTTGTTATAAGGAAGTTTTTCAACATAACAACACTATTGTCCTGTGAAAAAGTTTGACAAAATTAGTACATTGGAATTTTAATATTATGTAGGTGTTATAATAATATACAGGAATACGTGTTTAAAGTAGGAGTTACCTTGATCAAAGAGTACAATTCCTCTATGTTTAATGAGGAAGAGATAGAGGCTTTTACTTCTTGGCCTTCAGCATCGATGAATATGACATTAAACATACGCTCTTGAGTTTGAGTGGTGATAATGTTGGACTTAACTTTTACTCTTAACATCAATGTGAGCCTGAAATGAAATGAAAAGTGATTTAATTTACAGCAATATTCTACGATAATACTCATCTAACTTGTGTATGAAAATTGTGGTACAAACATCTGCAAGTACACGGGCATTTCTGTACAAGAATTAAACTTACTTGGTTATGAAACGCTGTAAATGTTGTAAATTAATCGCCCGGATTTCTTGTGTCGATGCTGGCACGGTCACAGGCACATCCTGTCGGGGTCGTTTACGTGCTGGCGACTCAGACATTATTACACTTACTGCGCGATAAATAATTCAAAAGAAAATTAAAAATTAAATGATTTCGACTAAATCCGAATAATGTCGATTATTGAATGTAACTGCGCTCTCTGTACAGTTCAGAATAGTGTATCACATGTGTGTATTCTAATATACCGGTAGTATGTTTACGTCGGACTATAGATAAGGATAGGAATTTCGAAAAATGCGTATTGCCAGTCATATGAATTAGTGCGTATACTGTCTTGAAAGTCAAAGGACCGACTCGTGTATATAAAATATAAATAAATATATTTTATATAAATAAGAGGATTCTAAGCTACGGGCGTGAAAATAGCGCGCGAGAAACGGTGAAAAACCAGTTTGTCCAGAAAGAGAGAGAGAGAGGTAATAGCTGTGTGCATGCGATCCGTGACTCTCTCTCTCTCTCGACTCTCTCACATATACGTGCGTGCGCAAAGCAACGCAATTGTTACATTACGCGCGAAATATACAATAAATATAGAATTCTCTCTGGCAGAAAAAGAGAGAAAGAGACGAGAAGGTATTATAGCGTAATGTACATAATCGATTCCAAGACTCCTGCCGTTCGCGGCCGAGGAAATCGCTTATGAGTAAAGTGGCGCTCTCGCAGCAGCAGCACAACTCGCTGTATATACGTGCGCTGGCTATATATAATATGCATGTGCACAACAGCAGCAGTGTGCGCGTACGGCAACGATTATTATAGTACATTTTTGCTGTTGTGTGTGTTTGCCCTGCAGCCACAAGTGCGTGCAGATCTCCGTGTGTTGTATATTATAATATTATATACGGATATATCCGCTCGTCTGTTCTTGCGCGAGCTGCTCACATCCTTGGGGGCGACTATACTCATTGATTTCTTTCTCTTTCCCGGCGTCTCACGTACACCATGAACGAGCGAGATACAATACATATATTATATGAATGCAACACAACGAGAATCGTAACTGGCCATCTTCCGTTTTGGCGTTTACGCTTTCGACGAGCTCGGATATAAAATTACATCTGTGAAAGTTTTCTTTTTTGGTATTTATTTTATTTTTTAGTGAAAGTTCAGTACGCGCATTAGCTGACTCATTGAGTGATCAACTGACCAGTGAATGATCTGTGCCTTCTCAATAGTATTTGAATCAACTGCGCAGGTCAAAAACTTTTTAATCGATCGAAGAGTTTTTAATCGAGCACATGGCGCGAGCGGTCGTCTCAGTCTATAGAGCTGCGCGCTCCTGTAAACATCGGTTTTCTCAAGCATTGGTGCAGAGTGTTAGAGTGAAAACCCAAGTGTTCTGCAGTGTATCAAAGCGAACCACGTGTTTCGGTGTTAGATTAAAAATTCGTCATTAACAAAGGTTATTAACAAACAGTTATTTCCCGATATGGCGTCGGAATACAAAAATTGCAAGAATACGTTCGCGTGGGAAAAAATTAATTCCGCTGAAAGTTATGCGTTAGAGAAATTTTCTTATGTCGAAAATGTGTATCATTATAATAAAAACCGATATAGAATTTATGGTTATGTAAAACAACGTATTGCCCGAGCGCGTCCAAATCTTCAAGTGTTAACGCCCGTCGAACTAGCAGTTGATTATTTAGATACATTAGAGATGTATTCGTCGAAAAAAACGCTACAAGATTGCACAGGTGAGCCCGGCTACACGACTTTGCACGAAGCCTGCGCGTACGGCCACTTGGAAACGGCGAAACGTATCCTTAAACAAGGCGTAGACGTTAATGTCGATACATGGAAATGCTCGCCTCTGCACATCGCCGCGCAATACAGGCGTACGAATATCGTAAAACTTTTACTAGAGAATGGAGCCAATCCGAATCAATTGGACCACGAAGGCTCGACACCTCTTCACGCCCTCGCTCGGTTGAACCTGTGCCCGTGCCGTTCTACGTACGGTTTCTGCAACGTTAGAGCTGCAGCCGATGAGATTGTCGACGCGCTCGTTAAAAAGGGCGCGAACATCGAGGCGCGCAATCGTGACGAAGACACGCCTCTTCAGCTGGCAGCGTCCCGTTTCGACGCCAAACTGGTTAAAGTCCTCCTGGAACACGGAGCGAGAATGGAGAGTTTGGACGAGAGCAAAATGTTTGGCCGGCGTTTCAAGCCGAACGAGTTGAAGAACTATCCTTTGACTTTGGACATCGTCGAGACGATGCGGCTGTTGCAGTCAACTGGCTACGAAATGAACGTACTCATCAGACTCAGAATGATAAGATGTTGGACGAGAGTGAGAGCGAACGACGTAGAACATCTGATTCCCGTCGGCGCCGAGTGGAAAGACGAATGCTTGGCATACAGGGAAATTTGTTATGGAATTTGCATCATTCACAGATTTAAGTTTTTTATTACGCCTGAAGCTTTAGATTATGCGCTCAATCTAGTAAAAAAATTAAGAAGGAGAATACCACAGAACATCGTTAAGTATGCAATATTTAAAGATACGGCCAATCCATATGCGTCTCAAGTTTCAAAGTTAGATTCCATTATGATTACGGACGACGTTTCGCTCTATAAAATTTGCCAGCTGAGCTATGAGGAGGGTTACGAGATTCTGAGGAAGGTGAAGAATTTTTCCGTACCATCGTTTGACGACGACGAAGACTTCCAGCACGGCCCCGTCAAACACATAGCCAAGAGACACATAGCCAATATCTTGATAAGACTACATTTGGAATTATTCGCAGCCGATCTGTACACGACGAGGCACTGCAATTTGAACCTGCCCTACGTCGTTTGTCGCACAATCGCCGAGAAACAGACGAGCGAGGATATACTTCGTTTATGCGAGCAAACCGAGGAAAAGGATCTAATAGAGTTTTCAGACGAGCGTTGCGACGAAAATGAGAAGAACGAGTCAGCCTGTCCCTGCATCCTTTGCCGCGCGGAACGAGGCTTGAATTTGTTTGTATTTTTTATGTTGATGTGAAACATCTATATTCGCGTTTGGTGTCAGGGGTAAACCCGTAAAAACCGAGCGTCCGTCCGTCCGTCCGTCCGTCCGTCCGAGCGAGCGCAACTTTGGTAGTAGAACTGCCTATACAGCGTCGGTTTGCGCTACGCGCTGTGATTGGCTGCCGCGCCAGCTACAGAACTGCTTTCTGCTGCTGCCCGCTGCGGAGACTCGACGCGCGTATGCCTGTATTTACGTATACGCACGAGGCAACGTAACAGCATAAGCAACAGCAGTCGGCTCAGCTCACGGGATTGACTGCGTTGAGATATCTTTCTCTCTCTTGCTTATGCGTATCGCTAATACACATAATACGTATGTGTTGTCTATGCGTATACGTCGCGAGACTATGCACTATCATGCACGTTGTCAAATCTGATACTTATTACTGCATGTATGTATACGTTTCTATAAGTGTGTGTCTTCTTAAGGGAAGTCGACATCTATCATGTTATATTAACATACAACGAATGATAATGACTCAATGCACTAATTTGATTAATAAAACAAATTGAAAATTGAAAAAATTAAAAAAAATCAGCTGTTTATGAACAGCTGCAAGATGTAAAACATCTTTATAAATTAATTAAAGAAAATTGAAGAATTTAAAAGTAATCGAACAAGTAAAAGTCGAAACAAAAAAATAAGTAAAAAAAAAGTAAAAAAAATCAAATTGAAAATTGAAAAAAATCAGCTGTTTATGAACAGCTGCAAGATGTGAAACATCTTACTATTAATTTAAGAAAATTAAAGAATTCAAAAGTAATCGAACAAGCAAAAGTCGAAACAAAAAAAGAAGTAAAAAATTAAAAACAAATTAAAACTTGAAAAATCAAAAAAAAAATCAATTTAATACAAAAATCTAAAATCAAACAAGTAAAAAGTACGAAAACAAAAAAACAAAAAACATGAATCAAAAAAACGAGGAAATCAAGAAAAGTCAAGAAAAAGAAAAGTCAGAAAATCCCAACACAAGCATCGATGTTTCACATCTGGTGC
>NW_019641619.1:329423-439516 GCF_000599845.2 Trichogramma pretiosum | reverse complement strand
CTTCAAATTATCCAAATGCTCATTATTAAACTCAATCTACCATTGTTCAATTACATGGCTATGATATGAATGAAATCAACTATATTCTAAAAATTACTCAGCATAACTGAAATTTTTATTTGTCAAATACTATACCAAATTAAAAAGTTTACCATACAGTAATTTAAAATAATACTTTTTTCAAAAGATTAAACTAGTGCAAGTATGACAGTCTTATCCCAATTCAAATCTAACTCACGAATCTTTTATTTTTCTAATTTTGGAATAGTTGAATATCAATCTACTATTGAACAATTATTTAAAGAACTATGATAGTAAGGAAATCAAACATATTCTGACAACTATTCATACGCAAAATGAAATTTTCTTTTTCAATCTTTTATTATACTAAGAGTCTGAAAAATAATTCAGTACGTGATTTTTAACACCTATTTTGTATAAAAAAACCTTACTTATGATTCTACTTGCCCGGCCGTCTTACAACATGATGAAAAGAAAGCTTTGCAAACTTCCAATATAGTTTTCATTTTTCATCAAGAGGCATAATTTCTTGACGTTAGAGTAAAAAATGAAATTTGACTGTTTCAAAGTAAAGATCTTATTTTTCTGAATTTTAAATGTACATTAAAAACTCCGTCTTCCTCGGAGAAAGTCGTCGTCAGGTAGATATTCATACCTGGTTTACCGAGTAGGCCACCCTGGTGAAGGAAATAGCACAAGCGGTTCGACTTCTTCTGAGAAAGTCGTCGCCGGATCGATATTCATACTTGGTGCACCTAGTCGGCCACCCGGGTGCACGAAGTAGCTAAAACAGTTCGACTTCCTCGAAGAAAGTCGTCGCCTGGTCGATATTCATACTTGGTGCACCTAGTCGGCCACCCGGGTGCACGAAGTAACTAAAACAGTTCGACTTCCTCGGAGAAAGTCGTCGCCGGGTCGATATTCATACTTGGTGCACCTAGTCGGCCACCCAGGTGCACGAAGTAGCTAAAACAGTTCGACTTCCTCGGAGAAAGTCGTCGCCGGGTCGGTATTCATACCAAGAGCTTCGAGTGGGCTACCGGGGTATACCGGAAATAATCGATCGATCAATAATATTCCACAAGAAAAAAAACCTCATGTGTATGTGTGTGTGTATTCGAGGATCGAGGTGTATATATACATTATATACATCGACGGCGTAATAACAACGTATAAGCGCATGACGTGAACACAGCAAATGGTCTGAAACTCATTTTGGGTTGACCACTTTTTGGTAAGAACGTTTTTTGCGAAGTGGATTTTTCTTTCAATCGCTCGTATTTCGTTGAAAATGAACTTTTTTCGGTATGTTATATACGTCGTTGGATTGCAGTTTCATCCAGGATTCCATAGCACTTTACAGAATTAAGATATCTGTTATCAAATTCAAATGAGAGTGAAAAAGAGTTTTCGCGGGCAGCGAAAAACGCCAGTGCGATGTATATGAGGAGCGTGTACGCCGCAGCTCTTTCTGCCATACTTGCCAGAGCGAGCGCGAGCGCGCTCCTCGATCAGTGTTTGAGTAAATTCTACAATAATATACACATTTGCAGTTAAATGAAAAATTATTCATTTTATTGTTGTGTTTGTGAATAGATAGTATAATAAGGTATGTCTTCTATTTTTATATAAGTAGCTGTGTTTGACAAATAATTGTTTGCTATAGTTTAACAATCAAACTATTATTTCTATTAGTCCAGTCAAGTTAAATCTAATCATATTTTTTTTCACTTTTAAAATTAATTTGACTGTATTATGTACGTTATATCATGTGTACGAATCATACCTTGCCGAAAAGTGTGGATGAAGAAATATATGTTATTAATGTGTAACAATTGTTAGTGTTATTCTTACATTAAAATAAATTGACATTGGTTTCTTCATTAGCATAAATAGTATGATCCGAAGTAAGATTTGCGACTATCGAGAATAAATTCGTTATTGATTTTTCGTTTTTTTTTCAAAAATCGTCAAAATCGTTTCTTTTTGGATAGTGTTTATTCTATCGAAATTGCTATTCAGGGGAAATTCATGCAAATTTTTGATTTTCGTACCCGAAAATAGGGTTATTTAGGTAATTTAGAGTTTTGTTGACTAATTTTAGATTTTCGTACACGAAAATCAAAAATTTCGTATACGTACTTCCCGTGTATATACTTTGTACCCAGTTAGTATTTATTTGATATATGTGGGGATATCTGAGAAATTTAATTTCCCATATATATATCTGTGGTTGAAAGGGCTAATGAGATAATTTCTTTTTTCGTGATTTTTCGTGGTTTTAGCGTGTATTGCGCCGGTCAGGCATGTAAAAACCACGAAAAAAAAATTCGTTTTTCTTATTTCTCTCGTGATATCTTGCTAATATCAAAAAATATCTCTCCAAAAATATCCATATCGATGGAAAATTTACTGATCTTTCGATCTAGATGAAAATCTTAAATCAAATGAAGATTTTGAGATCATCGATTCTAATGTTTTTTTAGCAATTTTCTCGGGTAAAGCGGAAAATTTCGGGAAATCTGACCTGACCTTTGGAAGGCTGAAGCGATTTTTCATCGAAATGTTTGGTTACTTTTTTTTTATCTCCTCAGAAGAGTTAATGTGAAATGCCACATATATAAGATAAAAAAGTACAAAGGTATGATTGCAATTATTTATACATTTTTTGAAAATTTATTTTAGTACTTTGAATCTTGAATAATTATATGTTATACCTTTGGTTAGTATTGTTTATATTATCGGGGCTTGAGAGCGCAAATTATAGGCGGTAGTTGAAATTCGATTTTACGTGCGTTCGATAAAGACAACAGTATAAATTAAAATTTCTTTTAAAGTAGATTATATTTGACTATTCACTCCAGTAGATTAAATCAAAGTAGACTCAGTATTGCAGTACAGGGATCGCGGAGGTGGACTTATCTCGTTTGGCCGGGAATTGTTTGCAACGAGATGGATATATTTCGTTAGACACGGTGTTATAATTAATGATAGAAGCTATATTCAGTTTTCGTGACATTTGTACATTAAAGTAGACGTAACATAAAGGTAATTTATGACATAAACTCGATTTCGAAAAAATGGAGTTATCTCGTTAGCACTATCCACCACAAATATTATGTTATAAAAATATGTGGTATGAGTTAAAAATAAACGCGCATAAAAATGAAATGTGAATAACGACATTTTTTTTACATATAGGATACGACGCTGCAGTAATTGGAAAATTCTAAACTGTAAACACATGAATAATTCGTAATGCAAAGAAAATAGTTCATGATATATATCGAGTGTCAATTTTTGAATAGAACAGTAATTAAAGTACGGATATTGTCAAAGTAGAGAAGTTGAAATTAAATATAATCGTAAGATTGAACGTAAGAGTGAGTGCACAATGATGGAAGATTTATTAAAGATTATAAAAATAAAGAGTAAAGAAGGAATGTTACAATCTGACCATATGGAAAAATTCAACAATATATTGGGAAAATATACGCCATTTAAAATGCAACTATGTGTATTGTTGCAGAGATTAGATCTTATTCAGTCCATTGATATTAATGCACCATACCTGCAGATATTATTTAGTGGGCCTTTAAATGATGGTCATTGGATATGTATGTATTACACAGATAAAGTAATATATATATATGATAGTACTAATAGTGGTTTCTTGAATAAAGATCATTTACTTTATATTGATAAGTTGTTTCCCGTAAAAGTTGGTATAAATGTTTTATGTAAAAAAGTGCAATCGTAATCAAATGATTATGATTGTGGTATTTTTGCGATTGCCAATGCTATAAGTCTGACGTATAATATAGATCCATGTTTATTAACGTATGACACATTACATATGAGAAACCATTCATACCATTTGTTTGCGGAAGAAAAATTAGATATGTTTCCGTGCGTAATGCATGAAAAGAATGATGAAGACAATGTATTAAACGACAAAATTGCATTGGAATTTATATTGTAATAATAAATCGACTGAAGTACAGCAGAAGAAATTAGCAGGATATCGCGAAGTTAATATTGAACAATCAAGTGTAAGAAATAAAAATTGCATACAAAAAGAAAAAGTTGTAAGTTCTTTCTTTGAACGGAAAAATGTTTATTGTAATATAGCTGATTCAGATAGCAGTGATGACAATGAAGATTATATTTCAGCAGCAAGTATATGGGCTATTCCACAACAGGTTTTGCAGGCCCAAAAAATGAAATTGAAAGTAACCATTTACTCTTCAAGAACACAATGAAAAATGAAAATCCTGAAGGGCACAGCCCCCTAGGTCCAACCCTTATGGATCTACAGGGGCTCAAAGTTGGATTTTCATGGTATGAGGATATTCTGCTTCTTACTCTGCTTTTCTGGGGGGACATAAGAAAAAATTTTTAAACCATGTTTTTTCATGTAAAATTTGATGTAGAATTCAAATCTGTACTCAGATGAGACATTAATAACCTCAAAACCCCTTGAAATAGAAAGTATGGTGTAATAGGACATAAATGTCAAAAAAAAAATATGTTCGTATACCTCAAATCAGCCCATATTGTAATATGTTCATCGATACACCAAAATACAACTTCTGATAAAGTTTGGTAACTGAGTCTCCATTACAGACAATTTGGTAGCTAGCGAAGAGGCAAAAAACATGGAAAATGAGGAAAAAACCATGTTTTTTGGGCTTTCAAAAGCTACATAATGATCTGTAATGGAGACTCAGTTACCAAACTTTATCAGAAGTTGTATTTTGGTGTATCGATGAACATATTACAATATGGGCTGATTTGAGGTATACGAACATATTTTTTTTTTGACATTTATGTCCTATTACACCATACTTTCTATTTCAAGGGGTTTTGAGGTTATTAATGTCTCATCTGAGTACAGATTTGAATTCTACATCAAATTTTACATGAAAAATCATGGTTTAAAAATTTTTTCTTATGTCCACCCAGAAAAGCAGAATAAGAAGCAGAATATCCTCATACCATGAAAATCCAACTTTGAGCCCCTGTAGATCCATAAGGGTTGGACCTAGGGGGCTGTGCCCTTCAGGATTTTCATTTTTCATTGTGTTCTTGAAGAGTAAATGGTTACTTTCAACTTCATTTTTTGGGCTTGCAACACCTGTTGTGGAATAGCCCATATATTTTGCAAAACAGAATGATGCTAATATGAAAAAAGCAGACAGTACAAATTTATGTATAACAACTGAATCATCTGAAAATGAAACAACAGAAAATATATCGTTGGCTATGAAAATATAAAGGAAAATATCAAAAACGAAAAAGAAATCTATCGCAGATGTATTGAATTGTTACAAGAAAACAGATAAAATTGTAAGGTGCAAGAAAAACGTAAAAACGAACATCATAAATAAAAGAATATCACACGAGGCGGATAAAAATCGAGAAGCTGATTTACGAACAGGTCTATTATCTATTAAAGATACATTGAAACAATATAAACGAACACGTACAGCGGCATTTTCACGTGAAAATTCATTCTATGAAACGAAAAAAAAAAGATACGCCCAAATCAAATACTAAATTGAAGGTAAAAATAGAATCAGCTTTAATTGCAGATTTGTGTTTTGATGAATCTGATTATGAAGAACATTATTTGGGTAATATGGATGGTGTGTGTGTTTATTGCGAGGCGCAGTACTTTAAATCAGAATTGAATACAAGAAAACAATATAATGTTTGTTGTAATAAAGGTGATGTGAAGTTGTCAGATGATCCACCGTATCCTGAAGAAATTATTGAATTATCACGAAAAAAAAATTTTTCATGTAATACTCGATCGTACAATAATGCATTAGCTTTTGCGTGTTTTAGTGCAGCATTAACAACATTACCTGGAATTCCGATTATTAAAATAGGTGGGCAAGTATATTATAATGTATATTCTTTACATCCGGAAAGTGAAATGCCAAGGAAATACGGGCAACTGTATATTAGGGTGTCCGTTATTTCCCGACTTTTTTGTATTGCTTCTCCCCCCACCTAGATGTCTTCTATTTGATAAGACAATGAGAAAGCCGGGTTATAGAGTTCGAAAAAATGATTTTAAGGTGGCCCCCAAGCGGCTTGAAGCTTACATGTATTTTAAATGGGAAAAACTTAAAAATTTGATTCTCAGCGATAAAAATGATGAAAAAATTTGAAAAAATTCAGCAACCCATGTATTTTATGTATTTTTTGACGAGGAATCGATTGGTGACCTTGAATTTGACCTTGAACATAACCTCAAAGCTACAGAGAACCAAAAATCGTTTTTTTCACAGTGACCCCCATTTTTTATTGCAGATTCGAAAAGAGCGGAAAATTTCATGTCTGATTATGTCTTTCGATTTTTTTTCAAGGGTATTCAAAAGGCGCTGCAGATATAGATAAAGCCCTAACTAGTAAAAACTCGAAAATTGCACGCTAAAATTAGGGTTTTATTTGTATCTGTAGCATCTTTATAATGCCCTTGAAAAAAAATCAAAAGACATAATTTGACTTGAAATTTTCCGCTCTTTTCGAATCTGCAATAAAAAGTGGGGGTTACCGCAAAAAAAACGATTTTTCTCAATATTTTGTTCGCTGTAGCTTTGAGGTTATGTTCAAGATCAAATTCAAGGTCACCAATCGATTCCTCGTCAAAAAATGCATAAAATACATGGGTTTGCGAATTTTTTCAAATTTTTTCATTATTTTTAACGCTGAGAATCAAATTTTTAAGTTTTTCCCATTTAAAATACATGTAAGCTTCAAGCCGCTTGGGGGCCACCTTAAAATCATTTTTTCGAACTCTATAACCCGGCTTTCTCATTGTCTTATCAAATAGAAAACATCTAGGTGGGGGGAGAAGCAATACAAAAAAGTCGGGAAATAACGGACACCCTACTTTATATATTAGATCCATGTGCTGCTACAAATGAAAGAGTAGATAATATATATAATAGTAAGTGTGAGCGTGAAATATTCATTATGTTGGATAACTTGATACGTAAAAATAATCCTTATGCTGAATCCTTTGAAATGATGCATGAAGTTGAAAGACAAGAAATCGAAAATCAAAAAAGAAATGGACAGAAACCTCGTGAAGTTAGAATGATATTAACGCGTAATAAGATAGTTAATAAAAATAGATATAATTTACCAACGTGCAATGAGGTAGCGGTAGTATTTGTAGGTAATGATGGTGTTTTGCCGATCGATCGTGATGTGTGTATATTTTCACGCCCCCAGAAAAAAATATCAAAAATACCTCTTATAAGCAAGCATGCAGATCCAATGACGTATCCTTTAATATTTCCATGTGGTGGTGAAGGATGGCATCCTTATATAAAATTAATGACAACAAAAAATAAAAATTTAAGTACGTGCGATTTTTATAAGTATCGATTTGCAATGCGAGGAAAATTTAATCAGTATTTGCAGATGGGACGGATTACTCAGCAATATGTCATAGACGCTTGGATTAAAGTAGAACATTCAAAGTTATATTTTATTCGAAAAAGTCAAGCAAAATTACGTACTTATATGTATAGAGGATTGATAGATTATCTTAATAATAAATCGGAAAAAGAAAATACGAAGATCGGAAAAATGGTGATATTGCCATCTAGTTTTACAGGAAGTCCTAGAGCATGTAGAGAAAATTATTTAGATTCGATGATAGTCGTACAAGTGAAAGGGAAACCTGATTTGTTTATAACAATGACCTGTAATCCAGCATGTGTTACATAATCTATGTAACTGATTCATAGGCACACGCAATCGGGGCATGTACAGCGGAATCAGTATGAACCGCGCGCACGGGCAATCAAAATTAGCACAAGACACCCGAAAACAAGTGTCGTGCTATCGCGACAAAACATCTACACGGGTGATGTCTTTGGCGGTTCGTCGCTTCTTTACGATAATGATCACCGCGACTCTTAAGCCGTCGTCGCACGGCCGCGTATGTTATCAAAATTCGAGGTAACCCGGAGTTACGCATAAGCCGCGCTTTGATGCACGATGACCGCGCGTAACCCGCTGAAGAGGGCCATAAATTCCGTAGGGCATCGGGAAAAATAAATGACGTGACGGCACCCGCGGTGTTGCTCGAGAACAACAAAGTCCTCAAGTGACACAGATACGGCGGGGTATATAAGCGCGGAGCAAATCAGCCTCCGGGGCAATTCGGGCATTCGAGCATTCGAGCATTCGAGCATTCGAGCATTCGAGCATTCTTTGAGTCTTCGTCTTTCGTCTATAATCATCGTGTTCGAGATAGCCTCCGTCGATAGCCAGTGATAACGCGGATAGCCCTCGGCCAGTTCAACCAGTGACCACCAAGTATCAGCCCAGCGGAACAGCCGGAGTGTGTATTGCGTGAGAGAGAGAGAGAGAGAGTGCGAAAATAAATAGTGCAGTGTGTGCATCTCGTCAAGCAGTGTATCAACATAATCAAAAGTAAGAAATAAATATTATATTTAATTGTAAGTCCAATATCAACTCATTCAACCTTCCACCAGCAGTATCGGCAAATAAACTATTAAATTTATAAGGGCGTATGTATAACGTTCAGTAGTAGAGCCGTAACACATGGAAGGAAATAGTGGAAAATATAGAAGAACATGAAATTGTTGCTGATCGACCTGATGTCGTTGTTAGAGTTTTTCATGAAAAGATGCAGATGTTGTTGAACGATCTGACCAAGTGTCATATTTTTGGCGAAGCTGTTGCATTCACTTATGTCATCGAATTCCAAAAAAGAGGTTTACCTCATGTGCATTTGTTGTTGTGGCTTAGTAGCAGTAATAAAGTACGAAATTCAACTGATGTTGATAGAATTATTAGTGCTGAGATTCCAGATGAAATTATGTATCCGCGATTGCACCAGATTGTAAAAAAGCACATGATACATGGTCCTTGCGGTTGTCAGAATGAGTCGGCGCCATGTATGGACGTGGAAAAAAATGAATGCACAAAAAATTTTCCGAAAAAATATATTAGTACGACAATGTTTAATACTAACAGCTATCCTTTGTATAGAAGAAGACGAGATAATAGAACAATAATATTTAAATCTAAGGGAAAGAATACAATAGCCGATAATCGATTCGTTGTACCGTATAATCCGTATCTTCTTTTAAAGTATAACTGTCACATAAATGTTGAAGTGTGTACTACGATATTATGCATAAAATATTTATTTAAGTATTGTTATAAAGGACACGATTTCGCTATGGTGAAAGTAATTACCGACGACGTACATGAAGGAGATTCAAGTATAGATGAAAAAAGTAAAGATTATGATGAAATTAATCAATATATTAATACAAGATACTTATGTCCACCAGAAGTCATGTATAGGATTAATAAATATAAATTACATGACATATCACATGCAATCGTTAGATTAGCAGTTCATAAAGAAAATGAGCAGAACGTGTATTTTAATGATAAGGAAGAGAATGTTGTACGAACGAAAAATGTTAGTACAACCTTAACTGCTTGGTTTGAATTAAATGTAAAGTCTGCGGAAGCTAATAAGTATTTATATATTGAAATACCGTATCATTATGTATATGATGATACAAAAAAAATTTGGGACTTAAGAAAAAAAATGACGAAACCTGTATTATCGAGAATGTATCAAGTGAATCCGAAAGAAAGAGAGAAGTATTATCTTAGATTGTTATTGTTACACGTGCGTGGTGCAAAATCTTTTGATGATATTAGAACATATGAAGGTACTACGTATAAAACATATTTTGAAGCAGTGAAGAGTCGCAATCTAATAAATATAGATAATGAATGGGATATATGTTTATCGGAAGCAGTAGAAGTTCAATTTCCTTACGCGTTATGTGAATTATTTTCGAATATTTGTATTCATCATAATCCATTAAATATTCTTGAATTGTATGAGAAATATAAAAGTTTTTTCTATCATCCGTCAATGTCAGAAGAAGTAGGTACGCAGTGGGCACTAAGACAGATTGAAAAAATATTACATATTAACGGATATAGTTTAAGTGATTTCGAATTACCAAATGTGCAGGGTAATGAAAATGATAATATAGAATTTATAGAAGATAATATGGATAATAATATTATAAATGTAGATTTGGAAAGTAGAAAAGAAACGTTGACTGTTAATCAAAAAAAAATATTTGATGAAATATTGAAGTACATTGAAGACCCAGATTGTGATCGATATATATTCATTGATGGCCCGGGTGGTAGTGGAAAGAGTTACTTGTTAAATTTTACGATAGATTATTTAATAAAAATGGGAATATCAGTATTGCCAGTCGCATGGACAGGAATTGCATCTAATCTTTTGAGGAATGGCTAGACATCACATATTGCTTTTAAATTACCTTTAAATATAAACGAAAGTACAGTGTGTAATATAATGGCAAATTCTAAATATGGAAAATATTTACGTGATGTTCAAGTTATTATTTGGGATGAAATTAGTATGGTATCTAAGCATGCATTCGAAGCAGTTGATAGACTTATGAAGGATATTTGTAATAGCGACAAAATTTTTGGTGGAAAAATAGTAATTTTGTCAGGTGATTTTAGACAAACCTTACCAATTGTACGACATGGTAGTCGTACTCAAATAATAGAAAATTGTATTAAAAATAGTGTTTGTGGGATAAATTTCAGTCATTTTCGCTGTTTGAAAATAAGCGTCTTACGGCCAAAGATGATAATTTTAAGAAATGGTTACTGCATGTAGGTGAAGGTAAACGAAGCAATGAATACGAGTCCGAAAATGAATCGATATATATCCCAGATGATTTAATTTGTGAATTTGAAGAAATAATAACAGAAATATATGGTCGTCAAATAAGAACGGAAGATGAATCGACTCACGATAAAGTTATATTGGCTCCGACTAATGTTGAAGTGATAGAATTGAACAATAAAATATTATCAAAAGTGGAAGGAGATACGCGAGAATATTTAAGTATAGATGCAGTATCGGATGAAGATGGTGAGTCTTCGCATTCATCAGTGCCAATAGAAGTTTTGAATACTCTGACTCCTAATGGGATGCCTCAACATAACTTGATATTGAAAGTGGGAGTCATTGTAGTTTTGTTGAGAAATTGAGAAATTGAGAATATCGATAATGGTCTATGTAATGGAACTCGATTAAAAGTAATAAAGTTAATGAAGTACAGTATACTATGTGAAATTATTAGTGGTAATAAAGTAAGTAGAAATGTTATTGTGCCACGAATAGATTTTGTTTCAGCAACGGAAGATATTCCATTTAAAATGACACAAAGACAATTACCAGTACGTTTAGGATATGCAATGACAATTAATAAGTCACAAGGACAATCATTTAATAACGTTGGAGTATTGTTAATATCACCAGTATTTAGTCACGGGCAATTATATGTAGCGTTGTCAAGAGTAAGGTCAAGAAATAATTTGAAAATAGTTTTATCAATCGAAACAAATAAATGTATGAAAAAAAAAGGAAACGCTACATAAAAAATATGGTAATATGAAGAACTATACAAAAAATGTTGTGTTCAAAGAAATATTATAAAATATGATAAGTATAACTATAATAATTCAATGCCGGTAGAATTTTTGAATACTTTAACACCGAATGGATTGCCACCGCCAAATTTAATACTAAAAGTAGGCGTCATAGTTATTCTATTGTGAAATTTAAACATCAATAATGGTTCATGTTAAAACGCATAACATTGCTAGATTGGGAAAGTGGAAAATTAATAAATCAAGTCATTATAAAAAAATTTTGTAAATATGAATTAAATTAGTTATATTTGCTGTTTAAATTTAATAATTATGATTAATAACATTTAATTATGGTAATAATTGTTACGTCCTCTTCCTGGACGATAAGGCTGGTGTCGCTGGGAGTACCAGTATCGGCGACTTTGGCCCCCACTCCCACGATATCGGACTCGTACTGTATCTGAAATAATAAGGTACCCTACTGAAATAAAAATGTACTCTATGTTGAAATGATAAGGTTTCACACTCGGAATAATTTAATTATAAGGTCAATAATTATAATTAACGAAATGGTCTAAATTATAGGATTCATACAACAAATCGAACTGTAAGTGCTCACCATATGAGTAAGATGTGGAAGGTACTAAGAGTACCCGAACCGGTAAATCGGGCTGTGCAGTATCTGGCGTAGGCAAATATTGGGTCGAAGTGCCAAATTGCGGTTGAGTATATGGTAGTACTTGCATCGGCTGTATCTGTTCCGTAGACTGGATGTAACAGACAGACGGTGAAGGTGCTGTTGTAGGCAACGGTAGTTGGGCACAAGGCGACGGTATTGTTGACTGTTGTGATGATGGAGTTTGTTGAATTGCAAGCACCTTCGTCGTATCATGGAGATCTGATGTTACTTGTCTCACAGCATCTTGCAACGTTTCAATTGCAATAGTTTGTTTGTCTTGCAGTGTAACGCACTGCATCAATGATTTCCTTCCACGTATCATGCTGTGGCTACAAATATAAATGTTGATACGTTTAATAAAATAATTTAAAAACAGAATAATATAATTTGAGGCTCGAGTATGAAGCACTGCAAAGTATAATTTTGGAGTACGTTATGTATTTGGTTAGAGTATCGATCGTCACTGTAATGTGTATGTAATATAACATGTCTGTAATGTAACAGAATGTGTATAAATGTAATGCGCACATAACAAAAAGAAAAAGATTGGTTACAATATATGAAAGATGCAGTAATAACGCGAGGTGTTAGAGTACAAAAGAGAGAAAAATACTTACAAGGTCTGGTTTCGGAGATTTAGATACAAAAGATCCCATTGTGTATTTAAAATTGAAGGAGAACTGTAAAATATAGGACGCATTTGAGTAATGTGATTGGTAAAAACTACATATGCACAGGAAAGTATGAAATAATAAATGAAATTGTACTTACATTTATAACCACAAATTCAGATAGAACAATACAACGGTATGACAACGATCTATCATCACAATAGAATCAGACGCACATGGCAGAAAGTGTACAATGACGCTAACAAGTTATGTCGGTAAAACGTATTAGGCATAAGGTAATCGTGCTCTGTGCAAACTCAGTTGGTAATATCAGAGTATGATAAAGTAGTAATAACTTTAATTAAAATACTATGATTTTAATTATAACTTCAATTAAAATACTAATTGAAATTTAAATACTATGATAATGGTATTATTATACAATAGTTGAATCTAACGTAGGAACATATGTTTTGTAATATTGTAATAAACTGTAGTGAAATTCTTCGTGGCTTGAGTAAAAATTTTGGTCGTTAATGGGTTAAAATGAACTTGAAATAAAAACAAAATACATGTTTCAACACAAAATTTTCCGCTCTTTTCAAATCTACAATAAAAAATGGGGGTATCCGTTTGAAAAATCGATTTTTGAGTTGCTGAGGCTTCAAGGTTACGTCCAAGGGCAAATTCAAGGTCACCATCGGATTCCTCGTCGAAAAAAACGTCGGGTATAGGGTCGTTGATTTTATTTTAACGAAGGTCGTAGGTCGTGTGGAAACGATATATATGGGTCATATCATAAAAGAGTTGATAGCTCAAAAAATCGAATTTTAACTAAATATATACTTTTAAAGATTACCTGAAAAATAAAAATCCTAAAAATCTTAGCCCTCTAGCTCCATCCCTCATGGATTTATAGGGGCTCAAAGTTGGATATTCAAATTTTAAATTTAATTCTGTTTTTCTTGGGTGATTTTGAAAAAATAGTTGAATTCTGAGATATTTCCAGGGGTTTCCATACTTTTGTCGCACCCTGTATAATGACAGAATTGATTATCTAAATCAACGACCATTTCCTAATAATAAATTTACAACTTTTGTAGTATTGTTTTATGCAGATTGTAACACTAAATTTAATGCTGCATTTCCATATAAGTCGGTTGTATGTAAGTTGAAATTTTGTTGATGATGAATAGTTGTATCAAAAAAAAAAAAAAAAAAAAAACATTCAAAAGAGCAAAAGGGTCGTAAAATTCATAAATTATGAGATATGTATTATTCCATTTTTATTATATAAGTGTATGTCAGCTCTATTTTCTAGGAGAAGAGTAATTATACGCTTGGTTCGGACTTTTGATAGTATGCGAAGAGGAATATTAAAAATTTCGTTTGTTATTAAAGATGGATCTATATTATTTTCTAAATATTTTTTACTATCCTGTAATTCCAATAACAACACGCTATATAGAAATGTGAAAATCGGAACTCATCAGTATAATTCACGTTGTAAGTGTCATATAATTTAAAAAGGGAAGGAATGGAAGAAGTGGTGTGGAAACAATATACAAATGGGCTATTCCACAACAGGTGTTGCAGGCCCAAAAAATGAAGTTGAAACTAACCATTTATCTTCAAGATCACAATGTAAAATGAAAATCCTGAGCTCCCTAGGTCCAACCCTCATTTATCTACAGGAGCTCAAAGTTGGACTTTGATGTTTTGAGGATATTCTGCTTGTTACTCTGCTTTTCTAGGGTGCATATGAAAAAATTTCCAAACCATGTTTTTTCATATAAAATTTCATGTAGAATTCTAATCTGTACTCAAATAAGACATTCCTAATCTCAAAATCTCTTATAATTGAAAAAAAGAGTTAAAAAAACTATGAAAGTAAAAAGATAAACATGCTTGTATACCTCAAATTGGCCTAATTTGTAATATGTTCATCGATACACCAAAATACAACTTCTGATAAAGTTTGGTGACTGAGTCACCATTACAGATCATTTAGTAGCTTGCAAAGGGCCAAAAACCATGAAAAATGAGGAAAAAACCATGTTTTTTAGCTACCAAATTGTCTATCATGGTGACTCAGATACTAAACTTTATCAGAAGTTGTATTTTGGTGTAACGATGAACATATTATAATATTGACCAATTTGAGGTATACGAACATTTTTGTTTTTGACTTTCATGGTTTTTTACACTATTTTCTCAATTTTAAGGGGTTTTGAGATTATGAATGTCTTATTTGAGTACAGATTTGAATTCTACATCAAATTTTATATGAAAAAATATTGTTTAGAAATTTTTTCATATGCACCCTAGAAAAGCAGAGTAACAAGCAGAATATCCTCAAAACATAAAAGTCCAACTTTGAGCTCCTGTAGATAAATGAGGGTTGGACCTAGGGAGCTCAGGATTTTCATTTTACATTGTGATCTTGAAGATAAATGGTTAGTTTCAACTTCATTTTTTGGGCCTGCAACACCTGTTGTGGAATAGTCCATATATACGACAAAAACATCACAATACTAATATCTAAATATAGCCTTTCAAAAAAGTTTTTTGTTGTCGATTTTGTGTTAAATGTCTATTTTTGTGGTAACTGTAGACCAAAAACATTAAGAGCCGAAAATCTTAAACTATAAAATTATTAAAGACAAACCCTTTTTATTATTAAAAAATAAAATGTATTTCATTTCAAATTGCAATCATGTACATTAATAGGAAGTAACAATAATGTAAAATATGCAAGAACGAATACTGTTCATAGGTAATGTGGAAACGATATTCTGTATAGTAGTGTAAAACTCAAACCCATAGTTTTGCCTATTCTTTTACTTCATTTTTAATAAACGAATTCCAATTTTTTTTAGAAATTTGTCAATGTTATTAACAATACCATGTCAGAGCAGGGGACGTTGGAGGAGGGGAGCCTGGAGGAGGGGAGGGAGGGGGGGCATTTTAGGAGGGGAGCCTGGAGGAGGGGAACCCTCAAAATACCGTGAAAAATGACACAATTTTACGTTATTTTGAGGGGAACCTGGAGGAGGGGATCTCGGAGGAGGGGAACTTTATCGTCTATATATATATAGTAAGATATGTGTGTTTATACGAGTAGGTATGTATGCGTGTAGCTAGAAAACTCGCAGCACGTGCACGTGTGTGCGTGTGTCAGTATACACACGTACACGCAGAGACATGGAAACTGCTGCTGCTCCTGCTGATTCCACTCAAGCTCTGGCATACAGATCTTTGTGCACATACCTGTGCGCGCGTGTCTGTGTTGGAGCTAGCAGCTACCTGCATGCATAGCACAGACATGCACATACACCATCGCATACAGAGAGAGAGTGAGAGAGAGAGAGAGAGAGAGAGACACCTACATTCATAGACGAGTGAACATAGTAAAAGAACGGATTGTGGCTTTGCGTCGTTGCGTTCAGCAGCTCTCTTTTTCTTTTTTTTCCCTACCTCTTTCACTATGATTTCTATATACGTGCGTAGTATATATGTATGTAGGTGTGTCTAGGTATGTGTGTGCGCGAGGGCGTACGAGTGTACCAATTTGGGCAGCCAGACGTGGTCGATGAGACTTTAAAAGCTCTCCTCGGCGAGCTTGCAGCACCACCATGACTCGCACGCAGCATATAATACGCGCAGCAGAAAACGTACGGAACACCCACACACGGACGATTCATGATGTGCTTGCGCGCAAGCTGCACAATCCTGGATTCGTTTCGCGTGGATCCCTTTTGTTGCCAGTCAGAGAGCCTCTTTCGCCATCAACGCGCCTTTTTTTTTGAGTCGCGAGCCACGCGATTATGGTATAGTGGAGCAGCTCTCTGTGATGAGATTCGCTGCCGCGCGCTTTTTTCGCGAAAAAGTCCGCGAGATTAGCCCTGAAATGGAAATCAAATCAAATACAAACTCGCGGAGCGCTGCAAAAGTTGAAGCTTTAGTACGCAACAGGAAAAAAACCCTTTGCAGCGAAAAAGTCGACTCGGTGCTCGCTTAATGGCAACTAATCGTGAAAAATATTAAATCCGGCACTCGCATATAATTGGGAGCTTAACATATTAAAGCTCCAAAAGGGCCCGGGTAATACCTTTCTCTGTAATGCTCGAGTCAATGAGCAGCTTTTCGACATCCTCCCCAAATGTTGTGTATCGTCTAGCGCGCTCTCGAAATAACTGCCAGGATACGATATAGGCGAGGCGCGGTGGTGGCACACCACCGCCGATCAGACCTTCGATCCGTATCACATATAGTATATAATATATAAGGCGATAAGGACGACGACGATGATTTTTTTTCTCAACTCCCTTCCGAACCAGCCACCGTTGCCAAGGTCGCGCGCGCGCGTCGGCAAAAGAGAAATAGTGGGTATAGAGTATAGAGAGGAAACGGAAAACGAGGCAGGGGGAGTATACGTATACATCGTATAGTCGTCGCAAGCTCTTACGCTGCTGCTGCTACACTATATAACTGTATATGAGCGCGGCGCGGTAGCGACGGTATTTATGAGTTTTGAGGACTTTCGCTCGCTCGCTTTGCTCCGCTTGAGTTTCACGGCGAAACTTTTTAAAGAGAGTCTCTCTCTCTCTCGCGTGCCTCTAGCTTGCCGCTGCTGCTCTCGATTTCGATTTCCGAGAGGCAGAGCTTGCAGTGCACAGAGCGGAGCCCCCTCCTTCCTATTTTCAGGCGACGATAAAAAGCGAAGTCGAAAAGTTTTTTCTCTCTCGCTCGCATGCGGTGTTGGTGGTGGTGGCGGTAGCAGTATGCTTTTGCTTTTATTCTTTCGCCTCCGATGCTGTTATTCCGTTACTCTACTCTCTACTACTCTATAGCAGGCCAATCATATCGAGGCTAAACGATCGATTTTTTTCCTCGCTTCGCGTCGAGGATGAATGAAGCGTGCGTGGGGCGCTCCGCTGCGATGCTTTTTTTCTGGTCCATTGAGCTTTTCGGCATTTTTTCGCAGAGAGAGATGGAGATAGATTGAGAGTGGGACAGAATTTGAAGCATCGCGCGATTTTTAATGTCCCCCTCATCTCTGGCGCGTGCAAGCTTCGCGCGGGGAGTAATTTACATCGTTATTATGCACGGGTAAAAGCATCATTATCTTCTGTGCGTTATACCCATCTCTATCTCTCGTAATGAGGCCATTTTTTGTTAAAAAAAAAAAACTTGTGTATCAGTAGTAGGGAAAGGGATATTTTTCCCTAGAAAAATATACCTTATGAACATCTGTGTTAGCAGAAGTTCGTTCTCAGCATCGTACGCGCGTGGAAAACTTTTTTCTACCCTTTCCCCAAGCCCTTTCGAAAAATAAGGGAAAATCTCGACGAGGACGAAACAAAAAAAAATTTTCCGAGCTCGCACACGCACATTTAGGTAGGTAGGTAGGTAGCTAGCAAAAAAGAGTAAAAATGACGAAAACTGCTCTTTAACGTAAAAAAGGCATTTATCATGCCTATACGCTGTACGCGAGAGCCCATGAAACATATATAACATTTTTACTTTCTGACCTAATTCCAACTTTTTCAGTCCGTCACGGCTTTTCCTCTTCTCTCTCTCTCTCTCTCTCTCTCTCTTTCTTTTTCTACTCTACTGGTCCTTTTTTTGTGTGTGTTCTCTCTCTCTCGCGTTGGCTGAAAAGTTGAGGCACGATTCGTTCGGGTAAAAGTTTTTCGCCTCTGTGATAGCTTCGGCTGACCTTCGGGGAAAAGTCGACCCTACCCTCTCTTCGGCATCTTTGGTCGATTTGTCTCCGGCGCTCGGCTTCGCCGAAAAGCTTATCCTGTGCTGTTATCTCTCTCCTCCACACACGTATCCGTAGCCGTGTGCTGTGTGCTACGACCGGACGTGACTAAATCCATTATTTCGCTGTCGATTCGACACACCGTAGTCACGCGGCCGACGGTTTGTTTTTTCTTTTTATTTTCCTATTTTATCTCGTTTTTTGAATTTACACCGTGTGCAAAACCGTGTAAAAGAAGTTTATCGACCCGATCGCTCTTTTATACAAGTGCAATATAAAGCTTTTCCAATCGCGCGCTGTCTATATATATATGCGAAATTGGGTTACATAATTGAGAAAAACGGAGCTTGCGAGAGATAGATAGATGAGGATAATCGCTCGAGTTTCTGCTGCTGCTGCTGCTGCTGCTGCACTCGAACGATGAGAGAGGGATTGATTGATACACATTTTATTACGCCTATAGGTGTTTCCACCGTACGGCTAAATAAGGTTAATAAGGTCGTACAACAATAATTGAACACAATAACAACGATATACAACAGTTATTCAGGGTTAGTACAACAATAATTGAGGGAGAGAGAGAGACAAGATTTTCGATAAATCCAAGTCGTATTTTTTTTCTCTCTCCGAGAACCGCACAACGAATCAGAGAATCTCGCGCTCTTCAGTACGTACGATTAAGCGTGACTGCATATCGAGAGGTACATTATATAAACTAGCATGTCGATGTACTCATTAGAGTCTAATTATATATACCGTATTTGCCTGATGCGCGCCAATCAACTCTGCTGCTTTTTTTTCTCCACTCTTCCTTTTGTGCTCTTCTCTCTCTCGCACTCGAAGCCGTTAATATTTATGAAAAAGAGAGATTTTCAAATGGTGCAAATGTAGGTACGCGCAGCTGGCAATTATATCGTCGACACGACGAAGTGAGAGAGAGAGGGAGAGAGAGGTACATTTATGCCAATGAAAATGGTAATATTTCTCATCGCGTCTTCGTATCCACCGGCTTTGGAACGAGCGTTTATAATTATATACACGTATATATGAATGCGGTATTATAAAGCGGACGATTAACACACATACCGCAGCGCTATCTCATTTTTTGTGTTATTTAATGGGCGATAATTAATTAGCCGACACTTTTTTACGTTTGTATAAATATAAGCGCGCGCCCGTATCGTGAATATTTTATAACGAATCGACCAATTTGCTGCTTATCTCTCGTGCGCGCGGGGCCGCTCGACGTGTCTCGATCGAGCTTGCAAGCTCGTCATACGTATCAAGCGGCGTGGCACGGCCCCCCGATACGAGAATTGGTCAATTTTAAACGTACACTCAAAGTCGTCGTCGTTGTCGTCGTTGCATTGGATTCGCGCCGGGTTGTAATGATAAAACTCTCTTGGGTTTTTATTTTTCGTTTCGATTCCGTTTTTCTTTTTTTTTTTCGTCGTCGCTATTTTCGATCCTCGTGTTTGCGTGTGCTTGCGTTCCCGCATGCACGTAAAACTCCTCCGTCGCCGCTGCCACGTACCTATACACGTTAGGTCGTAGAGAAAAGATTGTATCTCTCGAGAGGATCGTCGTCTTCGTCGTCGGTAGCAGCAGAGCAGAGCACCAGGCATCGATGGTCTCTCTTGACTCGGCATACTGTAGCTATACCAAATTGCAAGAAAGCTCGCGTATTTGTGTGTGTACGTGTAGCGTCTTGTAGCTTCGCTCGTATACATAGATGCTTCTTCTTCTTCTTCTTCGTCGTCGTCGTCGTCGTCGTCGTCGTCTTCTTCTTCTTATTCGTCTTCTCTTGCTCTGAAGTATGTAAGCTTCATGTAGTGCTCGAGAGAGCAGAGCGAGAGATAAAGTGCGAGTCTCGTTATATCTAGTCGCGCCCAGACTCACACACTCGCACACACACACAGATATCTCTTGTATAGAAAGCACCTAAGTACGCGCGCGTGTGTATGAGCGCACGTGTAATAATAATACAGATTCAGCCGCATCCTAGTAGTAGTTCGCGCTACAGTGGCAGAGCTACAGCTCGCAATATAGTAGCAGTATAGTAGTTGCAGATATATAGAAGAAAAGCCAAGGCAGCAGCAGCTAAAGCTTCTCTCTTTCTCGAGGGCGCGCGAGCATATATATACATAGAGTTATATAGATGTGTACGTAATGTACGTATATAGAAGCCGGATAAAGTGTGGGTTCTGCTGCTGTTGATGCTGCATGCTAGTAGGTGTGTGTGTGTGCGTGCTTGCGTACTCGTCTAGTACTCAAGGCGTCGAGCGGTCGTCGCTAGGAAACCTAGTTCGCTCTCTTTCTCTCTCTTTCATTTACTCGCGCAGCAGCAGCAGCAGCAGCAGCAGCAGCAGCAGCAGCAGCAGCAGCAGCAGCTTGCAAACACTCACACACACACACAGCAGGGGGTATAAGCTTCTTCTACTTCTTCTGCCGCACACTTTCATACACACAGACATGGGGAGAGAAGCAGCCTGCATCACCCACGCAGATGTGCGAAGCTCAATATACGTTGCTTAGCCTAGCTATAGCGAGCTCTCTTTCTGTGTGTGTGTGTGTGTGTGTGTGTGTGTGTGTGTGTGTGTGTGTGTGTGTGTGTGTGTGTGTGTGTGTGCAGTAGCTCTCTATAGACGAAGGGCTGGTGCTCTAGGGTACATACACACACGTATGCTTATAACTCATATACTCATACGTACACATATAGCAGTTCGCATGGGCTAAAGGGGAACGAGTGAGGTAGGTAGGCACGAGCGCGCCGCGCGATACGCTGTGTAACCATAATGAGTGGCGGCGGCGGCGGCGAGGGTCGGGCGCGCGTTCATTCGCGTCTAGCCTAGCATATATACTTAGGTACGCGCAACCAACACGCACTTATATAAAAAGGTATGCGTATATGTGTACAGGGGGTTAACAGTGGGTGTCCCTCTGCATGAGTTGGTTGGTGATATACAGTATGGTAGTTTGGTTGGTACTGGTTATAGACGAACGTACACGCGTTAGGGCTAATGCCGCCAGGATACATAGAGAGGTCGTCGGTGAGCAGATATGCAAGATATATTTATATACGTATATTTGGGTATAGTATATGGTATATGGCAAAAGCTTGCTTTACTGCCGCTGCTGCTGCTGCGTAGCTGCAGCTAGTCCTCCTGCTCCTCCTCTTTCCTCCACTTCCTCTCTTTCTCTCTCTCTCTTTCCGGGGGGTTTGAGAGGCGCCCTACTGTGTATTCCTGTGTATATACGTATATATATTCCACCGCTGCTGCTGCTGTTGGTCTCATAGGGAGGGCTTAAAAAGGGAGCCCAGCGCGGCGCGGGCGGCGGGAAAGAGGGTTGTGGAGGGTAAAAAGAGAGAGAGGGAGGAGGTGGTGGAAAACAGCAGCACAGCAGCAGCAGCAGCAGCACACACACAACCACCACCACTACTATTACTACCAACCAACTTTCAACCCTTCGTTCGACCGTGCATATACTACTATATAGTATACATACATCTGTATAGCATCAGCATATATATAGCACGTACACAAAGAGAGAGAGAGAGAGAGAGAGAACGAGTTTGAACGAGAGGAAGTACTCTCTCTCTACTCTGCTCTACCCTCTCTGTCGTTCACCAACGAGCGCGGCCCTACAACGGGGCGCCCTGTGTGTGTTGGTGGTTACATTATGCGCTATTTTATATATATCTATATGGATATAGCTGCCACCCTTACACCCACGAACACACAAACACAGATACACGAGTCGATGCACGAGTGCACACGTATATAAAGGCATTACTAGCTATATGTGCAGTTGCTTGCATCAGCATCAGTAGCAGCTACAGCAGCAGGGATGAGCGCGTTATATACGCGAGGCTGACTTTTTCCTACCTGCCTTTTCTCTCTCTCTCTCTCTCTCTCTCAGTTGCTACTGTACTATCTGCTCTATAGTCCGTGTATACGCCCCTGCATTACAATATGCTAACTCTATATATCCTACGCTACGTCGTTTCTATTACGTAATGTTTGTAATAAATCGCTAGACCGTAAAGAGACTTTTAACCTTGGCGCAGGGGGGTTGGTGCGGGGGGGATCTCTCTCTCTCTCTCTTGATTTATGGCTGATTCGGCAATGCGCTCAAGTTCAAGTCGTTTCGCGCGCTGTGGCTCTCTCTCTCTCTCTTTCTCTTTCGCGGCACCGCATACTGTAGCAGTAGCGGCTCGCGCGCAAGTGATTTATCGAGTCCCAGATGTGAAAAGCCATATACGCGTTTTCCTCTTTAACCGGCTTCTCGCTCTCACCCGGCTTTATTAAATTAGCACCTTCATTTTTTTCTTTTCTTTTTTCTTTCATCGCGTCGAGTGCGTATAGCAGTAGTTTCTAGCCCGCGCGCGTGTGTATACATAAAGCACGAGCGCGTGCAAATCGAGCTTGCAAAGCGTGTACGACTTGAATTATGGATGAACAGTTAGATTTTCGGAGGCGCTTTTCGCGTAAGTGCACGTGCGCTTATTTATATATTTATTAAAAAGATTATGCATCATAGCTACGTACGAACGAGCTCAATGAAAATCGAGTGCGTCGAAGAATTTTTTTTTTTAGGATTTCGTAAAACAAAAGACACGCACAGTTTTGATAATCCGATAATTGTGAATTAAAGTAGCACACGCTTAGTCGTCGTCATGAGAGACATTTTTGACGACTCGGCAGCGCGCGCATTTTGTGGCACTCGGATCTAGTAATCCCTATACTTTTTACCATTTAATTATAATCCTTTACCACGTATGGCTAGCGCACTACTGCCGTTGCGCTTTCTCTCATTCTCTCGTCGTACTCATCGCGACAGCATAAGTAAGCACAATACTAGGCGGAATGAATAATTCATTCGCACATCTATGCACGCGCGCGCCCGACGGCGTGGCAACGAGAGAAAAGGTCGTAAAGAAAAAAAAGTATAGAAAGAGAGAGAGAGAGCGAAAAAAGAATAAAAAATATGTATAAAAAAGAAGATAATCACGGTATTGAATCGCAGTTTAGTCCTGCGCAAACGTGATTCTGCACGAGCTTTCGCTCGCAAGCTCGCTCGCCTCTAAGCTCCGCACTTTTCTTCTTTTTTTCGCTCGCTCTCTCTTTTTAAAGTATAAGCTTCGCTCCGCACGGCAGAGCTTGCGAGCGTGCCCACGCGTGTGTCTGTATGCCTTTTTTCGCTCGCGCTGCTGCTGTTGCTGCTGCTGTACTCTACTGCTGTTACTGCCGTCGCGCGTACTGTGTCCGATTTTTCATATCACTCGATTTTTTTCGCTCTTATATACTTGTGCTTGCCCACACATAATACATTGATAGATAATAAGAGCCTTTTGATACTTGCCTGCTGCTGCTGCGAGAAAGTTGTACTACCTCTCGCGTGTAAGCATACGTATATTTTTGGGATTTAAATTTTCAAACGTGTTCATTTCTGATTCTGTATGTGTGCTTGCACGTACCGTGAATGTTCAAATAATATAAATACGTGTACATAATATGTATGTAAGTGGAAAGTAGGATCGATTTTCAGTAACTGGCTGCTGGCTATATGTGCAAATACATGTACGCATATTATACACGGGGCTATATAATACTCGGCGAGTGAAAGAGAGCAATGGTAACCGGCATGACTGTGTGTAGCGCGCGGCAAAGAGTTGAAAACAGAGAGAGAGAGGGCGAAAAGAGGAAAGGGTCGAATCTGCGATGCATCCATCCTCGTGTGCTATACATGTATATGAAATACAAGCAGTCGGGTATATATATTTTTATATACATAGACATACAGATATATACTACATAATGAGTGGAGTGAGCGAGATAGAGATAAAGAGAGAGAGAGAGAGAGAGAGAGAAGCAGCCAGCAGCAACCAGCACAGTACAGCAGAGAGTTGAGCGAGCGAACGAGCGCGTGAGCGAGAGAGAGAGAGAGAGAATGAAGGGTGGGTGGGCGGAGGGAGGCGGAGGAGGAGGATACTACTCCCGGGGATGAAGAGAGAGAAGGGTAGGTGAAGCGTGGGAGGGAGAGGAGCGGCTGCTGCTGCTACTGCTACTGCGTGTGTCGAGCCAGAGCGAGCGAGAGGAGGGATGTGCCATAGCTATATACTGCTGAAAAAGGAGCAGCCAACCCAACGAGAAGAGAGTATGTGGGTCGTCAGTTGTTTTGTCGTTGCTTGCCCGGTCCGATCCTGCAGCAGCAGCAGCAGCAGCAACCGAAGCCGAAGTAGCAGCAGCCCGTATATTTTCCGCTGCTAGTAGTGAGCTTTTACTGTGCACTGCGCGCTACTCGGTGTGTTATATTACTCTCTGGTTCGAAAAAGGAAACCCGAATTTACTTTGATATTCTATTACGGCGAGTGCTGTGTGTAAAAGTGCGTAGAACTGTGCGTTTTTAGGTAGTTTTGTTGTTGTTGTTGTCATTGCTAAAAAAGTTCCTCTTCGATGTCTTGGCTGTTTCTGTGTGCCGTTGTTGTTGTTACTGGTAATCCTAGTTTTTAGCCAGGCTGCCGAGATAGATTAAGAAAACTGGCGAGTGAGTTAGAAACGGTTATTTTTCGTACGTGCGTGCGTGTTGATTTGACAACGACGATATAACAGCAACAACGAGAAAAAATAATAGAGAAGAAGCGCTCGATGGAGCAGAATAACGAGTCACAGCGTTGCTCCAACTTGCATCAGTAGAGCAGACAGAGAGCTTTTTCTGCCAAAAGGTGAACCATTATATTATTATTCTCTCTTACTCTCGATACGCACGCAATAGAAGCTTTTAAAAAAGTATACGCGCAGTGGTACATGACAAAAAACGAATAAAGAGTAACTACTGCCTATGTAAACTTTCTCGCCTCTTTCCAGTCAAATCGTCATCACGACGAGAGGCGCTTTAAACAATTGCGATTACGCTAATAGGATCCTTGGCACTGTATTATACAAAGGTGCTGCTGCTACTGCGCGCCAGTCACAAAGCTCACGCGCGTATATAATAATATAAATGCTCAGCTTGCATTATTCATCGTTATTATTGTAATTAATTAGTGGCGCGTGCGAGACTATGTTAATTCTCGTTTGGTTTTTCGATATTTCTATAATATGTATACGATGTGCGCGTGTGTCGCGATTCTCTCGCGCGTGTACGTGCAACCAGCGCGCGCGTTAGAATTTGCGATCTTTTGAAATCGTCGAAGCATTAATTTGGCACATTATCATGGGACAATTGCAAATTCATGTGCACAGCGTACGCAGATGCGTGCGTACAACGATCGATTATCTCACGCTCGCGCTTGTACGTACTATTGTACGCAAGCTTATACATTGCGGTGCGAGAGTACGCGTGTATTGGAGCAGTTGGTAGAATTTTTAGACTTCTGATATATAATATATTTTAGCTCGTTGAACCTAACCTAGAATCAATATGAATTCCAATTGGAAAAGATTTTTTTCGCGCGTATCAGCGAACCGATTGCCCTTCGGCCGCGGCAGGCAGCAGCCTATCGCAATTGTCCGCGCGCGCGCATGCGAGCGAGCGAGAAAAAAAGATCGTCTCGCTCGCGATCGGTTTCGTTCATTAATATTTTTGCACGAGAAAAATATAAGCACATATGGAAGAAAAACCAAAATCTGCGTACGTATACAGAACTGGAAAAGCGAAAATCTTGGACTCGTCGGAGCTATTGATTTTTTGGGAACAACGAATTCATGTATATAAGCTCTCTCTCTCTTTCTCCCTCTGCGAGCTTGCGAAACGCGAGTGCGTATGTATGTTCTCTCTCTCTCTCTCTCTGACAAACGTGTGTGTGTGTCTATACCTATATATGCAAGCTCACACAGTATACGAGAAGCCGTCTGTGTCCGTATTATATATGTCTGTTGGCGTGTATATGTGTGTGCGTGTGAGCGAATACGGCTGAAAGAGCGAAAAAGCTCTTGTGCAGAGTTATATGCCCGCAGCGATTTATATGGGCGTATATATCTATATAGACGCTTTTACTTATACATACGCGCGTTGTATACATAGGAAAACGCGTACGTACGTACCTGCGTACCTTCGTGGAACGCGCGTATCCTTCACAAGATTGACGCGTGCCAGAATAAACGCGCAAACTGTATACGTATATATCGGTCGAAGCATTATTATTGCAATCATCGCCGCTTATAATGATGAAAAAAAGGCTCCGAACCAAAGATCACGAGCCCGAAACTCGTACAGTGATCGTATATGAGTGATTCTGACTAACTTTTAAAATAACGCCTAAAAAAATTTTTGATGAAAAATTTAGCGGCACAGTATCCGGAATGAATTTTTCTTGAATATTATCAACAAAGAATCCCAAAAATAACTTTGGGCTTTATTTTCCTCCATAGTCCATTTGGGAAACCCGATTTAAATGTGGGTCAAAATAAAACTTCTTCAAATTTTCGAATGACACCGATCTAGATGCGCTTTTGATATGTTATAGTACATGGTAAAAAAATCCTAAAGCCAAAATTTTACTCCCCATCCCCCCCTCCTACCCCCTCCACCCCTATAAACGTCCATTCTTTATTTATATTCATTCTGAAGCCCTGAAGTAATTAAAAAATCTGAAAAAATTCATAATAGTACATATCAACAAAACTAAGCACCTTGAATTTCTTCAGATTTTTCGAGGGCTTCAGGCCTTCAGATAAAATAATTAAAAATTTGGAAAATTTATATACGGCGATACGAGCCAATATCAAACTCGAAAATTTTTTTCTCTGTTTTATGCATTGAAAAACATGACCTTAAATTTCTTTGGATTTTTTCAAGTTTCCTTATGCACTTTTTGAAGCGAAAAAACCCCTTTTTCTTTCATGTGTTTTCATGTGACATTACTTATATCATCCCGCACATAATTATCTACGTAGGCGAATTGCGTAGTCATTATAAATGAATTAAATGTAAAATTTTTTTTTTACGGCCTTGCCCTTGATGATATAGCAAAATTTTTTAAATAAAAAAAGAAAGTGTGTGAAAAAAAATTATTTGTTGAATAATTTATTTATTCATGATAAGAAAAAAATTTTTCATGAAAAAAAATATATTTATAAAAATTTTTCATGAAAAAAAAAAATTGTTTATAAAAATTGTTTATAAATTTCCCATGAAAAAAATTTTTTTTATAAATTAATTAATTTATTCATAGTAGAAAAAAATTTCATGAAAAAAAAATTTTTTTCAAAAATTTTTAAGTGATTAACGCAGGATTATCGAATGTTCAATCCAGCGTACAATTCTTATTAAATAAGGGACAGAGTTCTGGTTGGGCTCATTTTGTTCGTCTTTTCCAGCCCTTTTTAAACATGTATACAGATATAAAAAAAAACAATAGTCCATTGTAAAAAATGAAAATGTATAAAAAAAGCTAAAAGTTCAAATAATCCAGTACGCGCGGAAAACATTCTGGGAAATTTCCAATTTAGGAGGATCAAGTTCAGGTCACAAATTTTTCTAAAGTATGTGAATAAAGGAAGGTAACATGATAATTTCAGATCATTTGGTTAATAGTCCATTTTTTAAGAAGCTATCGAAAATTTATTTTATTCGCAGTACGTTTTTTGACTCAAGAGTAAAATCGATTTTCAAACGTGCGATACAAAAAGGACGGGCCACCAAAACGCTCAAAAATAAAAGTGTAGATCTCTCAAGTCTTCTTAAAGACCCTGATAAAATTTCAGAACTGTGCATGGTAAATTACCTGACTTACACATCAGTACGTGCAATTTTAAAAGTTAGTCAGAAACACTCATATAAAACGCAGTAGTAGAGCTAGAACGTGTGATCCATCCATCCATGCGAATTATTCGTCAGGGGGTTCTCGTCGCTGCTGCTGCGTTCGATACAGCTCTTTTTCGTGTTCTGGATAATGGATTTTTTTGGTAGCTCTGCTCGCTGCATAAACCCGTGTACTGTATATATACGCGTGTATGTACAACCGTTATATACGGTACGTAATCATCGTGTTAAACCCCCCTTCTCCCCCTTTTCCCGTTTTCTCTCTTTCTCTCTCTTTCTCTCGCTCACTCGCATACGAGCATTGACATGTACGTACGAGCTAACTGTGCTTATATATAAATGCGCCATGCCATGTATACGTATACACGCATCGCTCGCGAGAGAGAGAAAGAGAGAGAACACACGGAGATATGTATCCGACAGCGAGTAAAAGAGCGAGCGAGAGACAGAGAGCGAGCTGAAACATACATATCCGACAAAATCCATTAGCACTAAGTACATATTCATATTCCCTGCACTCGTACGTACGTACACGCGTACACTGTATATGTATTTGTGTATGATCTGTCTTCATGTGTGTGTGTATGTGTGTGGATGCATGTCCCGTGCCGCGCGTCTCTTTTCCCGTTTGGCCAATCCCCGTTGTATATATATATGTGTGTGTGTGTATAGTAACGAGCTCGAAGCTTTTTACCTAAAAGCTCATCGCGCTTAACGCGTAGTAGTCGCGTATATATAGTATGGCGAAAGAGGAACACGATATACACGCACACACATACATAGAGGAGAACCTAAAACTGCGTATCTTGTATCTCTCTGTACTACCCAAAAGTTTCGGGATGTAAACGCTATAGAGTTTCCTCCTAGACGCAGCCAGTGCAGCAGCAGGGGTTGACGAAAGCTCACCGACTAGGTTTTGACCTGCGTAGTTGAATATAGACCGAGAGCGACAGAGAGAAAGAGAAGAAGAGTCGAACATGAACTCTCTCTGGCTATATAATGCCTCTGCGACGGCGCATCTTTGTAGCAAGCTTGCAGCAGTCAGTCAGTTTCGGTGAACCCTGCTCCGAGCAAAAGTTTTCGCGCGCAAAAGGAGAAGAAGAAGAAGAAGAAGGAAAAAGAAAAAGTTTAAAAAAAAAAAAAGAACTTCTTCGCTGCACACGAGAGAAGTGTTGTACAATCGGAAAGTTTGAGGCCGCTGCCGCTGCGACTGTATACTACTACTTATATATACACGTGCGAGCGAGCTTGCGTGTGTATCGGTATTCCAGCAGCCCCAGAAGAGAAAGTCTAGTCTCGATAAAGTTTGTTGGAGAACTGTTGGCAAGTAGAGAGAGAGAGAGAGAGAGAGAGAAGCTCTATATACTGTATACTACGTACGTACGTATACGCGCGATGGTGGTTCGTTCATCTTCTCTGCGCTTCTCTTTTCTCTCTCTCTCTCTCTCCTTAGACTTATACTACTACTACTACTACTACTACTACTACTACTACTAGCCCTGGCGCGGCAAGTTTGCGCTGCTCGTACGAGAAAGAGCGAGATAGAGAGCGAGAGAGACTAAATTATAACGTATAGGTGTATAGTGTGCGATACTGCTTGGTTCACCGGCTAACTTTGTTGGGCGAAGTTTGCTGCTGCTACGCCGTTATAGCCCGAGAGAGATAGAGCGAGAGAATATCGTAGCTACTGCTGCTCTCTCTGTCAAGGTCGCGAGTAATTTTCCTCGCTCTCTCCCTCCCCCGGTGTCGTTGCCTCGAAACTCGCAGCTCTCGCTAGCTGCACACTAGGTCGCGAAACTTATAATATATAAGTGAGACTGCTGCTGCGGCTATATAGACGCGCAGACACGTACTACCAAAGCTTTTGCATCGTAAATCTTGAGCCTTTTTCTTTTCTACGTTGCTGGAGTATTATAGCCTTTACTCTCGATTATCGTATAACGCCGCCGACGCCACCACAAAGTTTATACGTACGTACGTATATCAAGTAGTCTGGGTTCAAGTTTAGTCAGACATGTGCGCGTGGCGGTGATCACGGCGCGTGTGCGGCTTAGCGGCCGTATTATATCGTAATTGGCGTTCGACGACAATGTCTCGACGCGTATGGATATAAATCAATTATTGGTTAGAGATAGCGAGTAAACAGTGACAGAGGCGGCGAGAGTTGAACGACCGCGGATCGATTACTTAATATATCGATTACTATCTACAATTATTGGATTTGATTACATTATTAATTTGTTTTCATTTTCAATATCTTTTACTCATTTTGCTTTTTTCTCTTGTCTGCTTGCAGGGAAGTGTCTACATCTGAGCGGCCTGACACCAGAGCCATTAACAGCCGACGATGACTACAAACTGTTGCGCCTCGGCATCGGCTTCACGAACATGGTGGCCAGGGCCACCAAAGGCAGCGCCGATCTCACCCGTAAAGAAATCAAAGAAGGTTCGTAAAAGAAAAAAACTACTCGTACACGTATAAAACGGGTCACTGTACTACTCGTGCGCTATATTTATACTACGACGTCTCGTCGTCGCGCGATAAATCAAGAGTTAAAATGAAACAAACAGAGAGAAGAAAGAAAAACGAGGCACACACGCAAAAAGAAGAAGCTCGTGCGCGGTGGTGGTACAAAGTCCGCGCCACCCGCGATTCACCGAAGGGGGTGTAGTCGTCGTTTCGTCCCCCTATACTGACTCGCGAGTGTGCGCAAGCCTCCCACGTGCTACTCCTCGCGGATCCGCGGACTCTCTTAACTGTTCTCTCTCTGCTGTACCCTTCGTCGCGCAACCACCACTACTACCGCTTCTATACTGTACATATATATATATATTCCGAACTACGTACAAGCAGAGGGAAAAGAGAGAAGAGGTCGCGGAACAACAGGTGCCCTCAATCCATTCATTCCCCTCTTCTCTTTCTCTCTCTCTCTCTCGAGCTCTCACCGCTGCCGCGTCTTAGATACATGTATGCAGGCGCGCGCGCTGCGCTTCTATATAGTATAGTATATTGTGTATACACAAGCTGAGAGAGAGAGAGAGAGAGACCGATGACCGTTTGATTACTCCCCCGCGAATTGATGAGATAAATAATACGCGCGCTCGCTCGCTCGTTCGTTCATTTCCTCCTCCTCTTTTTTTTCATACTTTTCGAGTGCTCTCGAGCTCGATCGCGCGCTGCATATAGCGGCTTTTCTCTTTCTCTCTCTCTCTCTCTCTCTCTCTCGCTTTATAATTTGCACCGAGTGGTATATACAGGAGAGAGAGCGCCTCGTGCAACTATTAAACAGTTGAGCGTATAATACGATTTCTTACGGAAGCGTACACTTTAAAGCTCAAGCTGATACCGTGAATGATACTGCATCCGTGTGTGCATAAATGTGTACACGATCGAACTACGCTGCATCGTACGACAACCAAGTGACAAATTGCTTAATAAACTGTGCATTTGAGTGTATTCTCTCTTTTGTGAAAATTTATTCTTTGTCGCTGGGCATGCGCCGACGACGACCGATCACCCCGATACGACTCGTATGGTATACGAAATCGCGATATGCTTTTTTTTATTATGTACACGATAAAATGCTTCGCTATATCGATCAACTTTGTGCGAGGAAGTACCACTATAGTCGATAATTAACTAATATCTCCTTTTTTCTTTCGCAATGTTGCAGGAAGCCTTATACTTTTAGAGAAGTTAAAAAAGTACAAGCCCAAAATCGCCGTGTTCAACGGCAAGCTAATTTACGAAGTTTTTTCCGGCAAAAAGGAGTTCGGTTTCGGTAGACAGCCCCAGCTACTCGAAGGCACCAGCACAGTAAGGATTTTTATTAATAAACAAAAATTTTTCCTTCAACTTTTTCTGTTGTTTATTTAATTTTTTATAATTATCATTATTACAGTACATGTGGGTTATGCCATCGAGCAGCGCGCGCTGCGCACAGTTGCCGCGCGCCGCCGACAAGGTGCCGTACTACGCGGCCCTGAAAAAGTTCCGCGACTATCTCAATGGCACGATAACGCACCTGGACGAGTCCGACATCGTGTTCGCCGACACCAAGCTGAAGAAGCGCGAGCACGAGGGCGGCGTGGGCGGCGGACTGCTCGGCAGCGAGGACAAAAAAGTACCGCTGGGCGGCGTGACGGCGGCTTACGAGGATTACGATGGTGAAGGTCTATTCGTCGACGGTACTTTGTTTTTTCGATCTTTCGTCGGTGAGGCCCGACCATCGCGCAACTACTAGCCGAAGGCGCGTTTGGTCCGACTTGCTCCGACAGAGTTGAAAAGCACAGTAGTGAGAACCTTTTCTCGTTTTAACCCCCTGCCGAATTGTTTGTGTTCTCAGGTGTCATAGTGAAGCAGGAGCCAGGCCTGATACCCGGCAAAAAGAAGCGAGGCAGACCGAAAAAGATCAAGAATCCAGAGGAGCTGCCACCCGCTGATGTAGAGAAGTGCGACGCCAACGGCGAAATGATCAAGAAGCGTCGCGGTCGCCCCAAGAAGATCCACCAACAACAGAAGCAGGCCGAGCGAGAGGCCAAGGAACGCGAGTACCAAGCGGCTGCAGCCGCGGCCGCTGCCGTACAACAGCAGCAACAGCATCATCACCAGATGGGCGGAGGTATCCCAGGTGGACCCATGTCCGACGGCTACGGCGGCATGGCCAGCTGCTTCTCCTCGCAGATGATGTCACCGCCCAAGCCGTTCAGCCACATGGCCCCGTATCCGCAGCAGTCGATGAGCGAGCAGCAGCAGCAGGCGTACTACGGCGGCGGCAACGCTGGTATGGCCGACAGTCCGTACAACAAGCAGAGCCCCGTGCACAGTCTGCAGCACTACAGCCAGAGCCCCAAGTCCCTGTCCATGTCCTACAGCCACTCGGATCTCTCCTCGGAGATCAACACGGCCATGTCGTCGGACAACAACATGGGCGAGCCGTCGCCGCTGACGTCGCCCGGTGTACAGGGTGGAGCGGGTAGCGGCAATCCCGGTATGGAGCACTCGGATTTCGATGCGGCGGCGATGCAACAACAGCAACAGCAGCAACAGCAGCAGTCCCAGTACAATCCGGATCACGGAAGTCCAGCGGGTAGCACACCGTCGCATCCGGCCTACGGTGGTTACATGGGTTACCATGATCAACAGCAGCAGCAACAGCAACAGCAGCAACAGGATCAGCATCAGCAACAGCAGCAGCAGCAGCAGCATCAAGGCGCGCCGACGCCCATGAGTCAGAGCGACGAGCACTCGCATCACTCGCATCCGACACCGCCGCACAGTCATCAGCAGCAGCACACGCCCACCCATTCGATGTCGCCACACCCGCACGAGCAGTACGGTAAGTCGATCAACGCTACTAATTCTCATTCACTGATTTTCGTAATATAACACGTTTTTTTACGACTGTAGGTATTAAAAGATCGTCGGGCCAAGACGTGGCGTCCAAGAGTCTGAGCGATCTCGAGTCGTTGGTCGACCAGATACCCAGTATAGCCGAGAGCGGCGGTCAGAGGCTGAGTCACGGCGGTCACATGGGCGGCGGTGACGAGTCGCTGCAGGACAAATTGGACTCGAGCATGCATCAGCAGCAACAGCAGCAGCAGCAGCAATACATGTCGGCGTACCAGTCGTCGATAGGCGGTGGCCAACAGACGAATTACAGTCCACCGCTGTCGACTCAGACGAGCATATACGGCAGCAGCGACGGCGGCTACAGCAGTCCGGCCTATGGTATGGCTGGCAGACAGCAGCAGCAACAGCCCGAGCAACAACAGCAACAACAGCAGCAACAACACAGCAAGTCCTACACGGTGGAGAACCTCGCCTCGAGCAATTACACGCCGAGCAACAGTATGAGCCATCAGCAGCAGCAACAGCAGCACCACCAGTACTCCAATGTCATACCCGGGCCGCACTATCCGGTGCCTATGTCCGCGGCGAGCTCGAACAACGGCTACGTGTTCGGCGGCCTCGAATCTAGTCTCATGCAGCGTGGCTATCCCGCGATGCCGCCGAGCCACCATCATCCCCATCATCATCCGTCCCTGCACGGCCACCATCCGATGGGCAATCCCTACGGCTACCAGAGCTCGCCGTACGCGAGCTCCTTCGACGCCTACTCGTCGGCGCCGTCGCCTGGCACCATACACGCGCCTCAGCCCACGTATCAGGGCTACGGCGCCGTGAGCAGTCCCGACGTGGCGGCCACCTCGTCGACGCCGCCCTCGTACTTGCAGCAGCAGACGTCGAGCAGGCCGCCGGTCGATCTGGCCGGCTACGACGGCGTATGATAGTCCTCGATCTGGCAGATACCCGGGAGTAATGCGGACAACGCTGCTGGTGGCGCGAGAGCGACGTCTTCCTCGTCGTCGTCGCGCGACTACATGAACGCACCCGATAATCTGTAACGAGGAGAGCTGCTCGTAATAATTTGAAAGAAGAAAAATTTGGTCGCGCCAAAGGGGCCTCCCCCTTGGCGCAACTTTTTCAAACTTTACTACATAGGTAGGATGTAACGTCGAGAAAATATATTAAATTAATTCAATGCGCGCGTGTATAATGCATCGATTATTATTAATAAGTGTACATGTCAAAGGGCTTGATTGTATGTAACGTGATGTTTTTTACCGTACTACTGTGTATTTTTACACTCATTCACACACTGACACGCACTATACACCGATACACGTACACAGACACACTCTCACACTTTTAAATACACACACAACAACACGCGAAGAGAGAAAGACGCAAAGTGAGCAAAGTACGCGCCGCTCACGATTTTACAGGAGCGAAATCGGACGAGGCGAAGTTGAATCATATAGAAAGACTGATGAGAAGGGGTCATCAAAGGTCCCGCGTGGTTTTTTGTTTATCTTTTTTAAATAATAATTGTTATTGCGAATTGTAATATAGAATCATGTTTTCTACTTCTATCGCCGTCGCGGTGGGCGTTGATCTTTTTTAAAGAAACGACAATCGTTGGATTGTTCGGATGTTATCTATCATTAGTAATGATTGAATATTGTAAGAGAACGAGTGAGACCGTATTGACATGCGTCACGATAATGGATATATTTGGAAATATGTTCATTTTCAAGCATATCAATGTAAATTTCGTCTTGAGTGCAATATTTTTAATGATATATGTTTTGATTTTCCATATAATCTCGTTTGTAATCGAGCAAAGTTATGAAAAGACTGACATTTTTTCAAAGTTTGCTTTCTTTACAATTGATGGTGCTATACTATATACTTGTTGATTTGATACTTTCTTACTCATTCATGGGTATAACGACAGAGACAAAAATAATCGATGAACATTTGGTGCTCGACGCGCGTGCGAAAAAAAGTAAATCAAAGCGTTGCAACGAAGAAAAATTTTTCTAATTTCGCATTCAAAAGATAAAACGTTTCGCTCCGCAAGATCGTGGGTGGGTGTATTTTCTCTTCTAACTTAAAACGTGCAATATCTCTTCAATTGGCTGCGAAGCCGATAAATAAATATACATATAGTTAGTCGCAATCTGCGAAGATTAAGAATAAGACGATATTTTACGTAGTAATACTCTTTATCGATTAAGCTTTTTTTTGTAAGATTCGAATGATAATTGTCTCGGAATCAAGAGCCGTTCTAGGATTTACGATAGTTTTACAAATTATGCTTAAGTCTTTATAAAAAGCATCTTAATCAAAATATCGAAGCTTTCAACTGTGTTGTTAATTTTTTGTATCACTTTAAAGAACAGTGTACTTGGTTTTTATTTGTGCGACGAGTTATTCACATTGCTGCGTCGTCAACTGGGCATTCAAGCCAATTCTTTTTTATTTAACAAACCCTACGAACACGACCCAAGTCACTTTTATTTACCGTTATATTATTGTATTTAATACCAGTGGTAACTCGGTGATTCGTTATATACATCCGATGTATTATGTTATGAAAACCGTAAATAAATAATGATTATAATCGCGTTATAAAACATTAGCATTATAAGACGATGAAGAAGATGAGACGTTACGTTTATATATCCTTATATTATATTCTATTGCGTTTTTGGTAGCGTTATTACATATGCTTGTACACAAAAGAATTGACGGGTTACGAGCCATTTTCAATTTTTTCGTGTACATACGAAGTTATTATTATTATTCGATTCGCGTAGCATAATTATATCGACGCTCCTGCTTTTTTGAAGACAATGCATCGGCGTGATTATAAATAATTATAAATATATATAGATAGTTATATATAATATATAAATAAATAAATAAATATAAAATAAAATATTATATATATAAATATATTATATATATAAAAATACTAAATGATTGTAATGATTAATACATATGAAAATGTGTCTAATCTCTTGTAACGAAGAGAAACACTATCACACATAATTATTTGAAATGAAGTACCGCGCATTAGAGTGAACTAAACAGTAAGAATTCTGATTTGTCATTTGCAGAATGTGTTGAAATAAATTAAGAATAAAAATTATTAAAAAATGATCGACTTGCACAGGGTATAGACGAAGAGGTCCTTGATATACATAATTAGCTGATGTCTTATACATAATTATAAATATACATAACAGGCAAGAGCCTTTTTTTGTTCTATCGGCCTCAGAGAACTGATTTTAATAAAATTATATGAATATCAAGCCAAAATGGTTTTCCTGACGTTTTTTAGAATCCATTCCAAAAAAATTTGACAGTTTTTATTAATAATAATAGATATGCGTCATCAATGTTGAAAAAAATATATATATTCATATACGTATGAAGATTGAAGAGTACACATTCATGTAGTCTAAAATTAACTTATCATAAAAAAAGTGACTAACTCTACTAACAACATTTGCTAATGTCTTCAGGCGCGATCGGACAAAAAATAACAAATGGAAAATGCTAAAAAATTATTCGTGTAAATGAAAGTTATATTGAAACGGAGGAAAATCATCAATGGGTGCTTGCGGCGAAGATTTACGCTGCAGCACATAATTCTAGAGAACTTAATGATGTGTAAAGTGAAAACGAAGAGCCGAAAAATTGCAAGAAACCAAACGTACAGTAAAAAAAAATTATAAATATAAAATAATGTAAGAGAGCTTTTGAGCCAGCGGCTCGTAAACATATTTTTTAATTCCTTCGACAAAACTCCGATTATTCTATATTAACTTTTCGACCTTTTCATAAATTAATGCTCTTAGAGCAGTGTATGATATATAACGAGTCGAGAGATTAAAAGGAAAGGGTAAAAAAAGGTTGCTCTGAAATTGGTTTATTGCACTCAATTGAATACCCGGTAAATAATGCAATTTTACAACAACAACAAAAAAGGAAAGAAAATGGCTTCTTTGTAATTTCGCTTGTTTTGAGCATTAGCTAAAATTTGTAAATAATTATCAAAACAGTTTACAGTCGTGATGATTCGAAAATAAAAAAAGATTTGTCCATAAGAGTCTAAATAACGCGCAATGGAAAGGGTGACGGATGAAGAATCGATTTTAGCTGTAATCTTAAGTATCAATTTATATTAAAAAAAAAAAACGAAGGAAGTTCAATTCGTGAATAAAAAACAAAAAATCGAAAAAGTTCCTATATTAGAAGAAAAAGACAAGCGATAACACACGGTACATGTGATTGTCTCCTGTATAATGTATTATAATTATTGTATTGCTGCAGTTTAAAATTCAAACGTGCAGTCATTGAATTTATGCGACCCAATTCGGAGACTCGTTAGTTATATTTGCTAACTTCACCTGTAACTTATTATGCACCGATGATATTCGTTCAGGTTTTTCGTGATGGTCGTTGTGGCGACGAGTGAAGAAGAAAATCCGACACCCTTGCCATGAGCCTTGGAAGGACGCAATTTATATTTTTAAGCATTTATAATGAATAAAATAAAAGAAAACAAAAAAACATATGTCTTAATTCGAATCTAGTTATGTAAAGCCGAATAAACAACGCAGTTATATATATTATATGAATATATATTTGCTCTCGATGGAATATGAACTTTTGTGCTTTTCGAAAATATTCTAGGACTGAGATTTATGGGAATCGAGAGACTAAAAATAATAATGTGCAATCAATGTGGATAAAATAGACGTGAGAACTTTTGGATTTTCATTGTAAAATATATCTTTTTTACAGACTCTAAGGAAAATCAAAATTTTTCTTACGCATACTGACGATTAAAAAAAATGAAGCAGTATTATAAAAAATATATATGATAAAAATCACGGAGAAAACGTGTACTTCTAGATCGAATAGTTGATCTCGGTCCGTATAAACGATTGGATAGAGTCTCTCTTAGTAGCGAAAAAAAAATAACGAAAAAAAACAAGGACTTTCTAGACAGGAGCAGTAAAAAAAATTTGTGTATAGCTTTATTGTATAACTTAATAATTACTGTAAGAATTATCGATAAAATGCAGGAAGATATAAAACGTCGACACGCGAACGAGGCCAAAACAGCAGATCGAAGAGGCCACTGCACTGCAGCACATAAAAGAGAGATAATGAAAAATAAAGGGTTTTTTGCTTATAAAAGGGCAAAATGTTACTTAATGTACATTGTTTATACATACAAAAAAAATTAATAATTAAGAAGAGTGTTTAAAAAGCTCTAGTTCCGGATTATGTAATGCTAATAAACTTCACTATGAATGTGTGATGTCCGTATATATATATAAAATATTATATATATGGGTCAAAATAATACTTTTTTACAAAACCGTGCGCACGTATGTCACCGATCTTGACGCGCTTTTGGTATGTTATAGTACATGGTAAAAAGGTCCCAAAAAAAAATTTTTAGACCCCCTCCCCCCTCCTACCCCCCACTTCCGGTATAAACGTCCATTTTCGATCTATATTTTTTCTGAGGACATGAAGCAAGTAAAAAATCTGAAAAAATTCATAAAAATACTTTTCCACAATCCAAACAACCTTGAATTTTTTCAGATTTTTTGAGTGCTTCAGGCCTTCAGATAAAATCATTGAAAATTTCAAAAATCGAGATACGGCGGTATGAGCCGATGTAGTACTCGGAAATTTTTTCAGTTATTTTTCGCATTAAAAAACATAACCTCAATTTTTTTCAGATTTTTTCAGATTACCTAACGCACCTTTTGAAGCCAAAAACCGATTTTTTTGACGAAAATAATTTTTTTAGGACAGTACGGAGCCTCGAAAAATCTGAAAAAAATTTTTTCTTGTTTTTTTCATCAAAATACGTAATCTCAAATTTTTTCAGATTTTTTAATTGAAGGCGATAGCTTCTAGGGCCGAAAAATGCTATTTTTAACAAAAAATGGTTCCTAGAACCCGATGGTTCCGGTGAAAAAATTTGAAAATATTTTTTTTGAATTCCTTGTCAAATTTTAATAAATTTTGACCGTTTCAAAAGTTCGATTGAAGCTTCCTAGCTCATTTTAGAGCATCAAACGAGTTTTATCATTCCTTAATGTCTTCAGAAACGTCTTCAGATATTTTGCACTAATCTTTGTCCTGCTCTAAAATGAGCTAGGAAGCTTCAATCGAACTTTTGAAACGGTCAAAATTTATTAAAATTTGACAAGGAATTCAAAAAAAATATTTTCAAATTTTTTCACCGGAACCATCGGGTTCTAGGAACCATTTTTTGTTAAAAATAGCATTTTTCGGCCCTAGAAGCTATCGCCTTCAATTAAAAAATCTGAAAAAATTTGAGATTACGTATTTTGATGAAAAAAACAAGAAAAAATTTTTTTCAGATTTTTCGAGGCTCCGTACTGTCCTAAAAAAATTATTTTCGTCAAAAAAATCGGTTTTTGGCTTCAAAAGGTGCGTTAGGTAATCTGAAAAAATCTGAAAAAAATTGAGGTTATGTTTTTTAATGCGAAAAATAACTGAAAAAATTTCCGAGTACTACATCGGCTCATACCGCCGTATCTCGATTTTTGAAATTTTCAATGATTTTATCTGAAGGCCTGAAGCACTCAAAAAATCTGAAAAAATTCAAGGTTGTTTGGATTGTGGAAAAGTATTTTTATGAATTTTTTCAGATTTTTTACTTGCTTCATGTCCTCAGAAAAAATATAGATCGAAAATGGACGTTTATACCGGAAGTGGGGGGTAGGAGGGGGGAGGGGGTCTAAAAATTTTTTTTTGGGACCTTTTTACCATGTACTATAACATACCAAAAGCGCGTCAAGATCGGTGACATACGTGCGCACGGTTTTGTAAAAAAGTATTATTTTGACCCATATACAATAAAGTAAACAAATAAAACGAAAAAACGTACATTATGAAAATAATTTTTTCCTTTTTATGAAACGACTTATTATCTCGTATTTTTCATTAATCGAATATTTTCTTTTTTCGTTGAAATAGTCGACGCGCAGTACATGGCGTCACGTTCATTACGTATATATGAATCGGTTGAAAACGGATAGAGTCCATTGATGAAACCTCACGTCGCAGGGCATATAATAAGTCGCACCTCCTCGATGGACTCTGTCTGTGGCGATGGCGACGAAGAAAAACATGTAAGTTGTCGCGAGCACACATGTTACTTCATAAAACGACAAAAATCCAGTGTATCTTTTACCTCAGCCACTTTACCTTCGACTGATCCTGTTATAATTATGGCAAGTGCGTATCAAAGAAAACAAATAAAAATAATTCGTGGAAAAAAATTAATCCTGGATAATTGCGTTTCATTCATTCGAGCATGTTGTCACAGTATACCTTTTTCAGATTTGGAAAGCATTACGAAGCGCCAGAACAAAGGCAAAAATTACTACTGCACTGCAATTGAGTTAGCTTAACAGTGTCGGGATAGAGCTTAAGAATTTAAAAATGACGAGTCTTTATTACAATGGCGTTGCATGTACTTTTGGTTTTTATTTACGAAAAAGTATAAAAAAGATATCAAAAAGTTTTGAAATAATTATTAAAACGTAATCATTTTTGGTTTTTTTCGTCAAACTAAATGAACTTGTTCACTTGACCAGAGGGTAGCTGGCCGCCGTGGCGATTCCGCAATTGTTGTGTCGATTTCTGGACATCTTGATGTAGCCCATGTCGCCCCAGCTCTCGGCCCAGCTGTTTTTCACCAGCCAATAGTCGCGTTTCGTGAGTTTATCGGTACCATAACCTACGACGAGAACCCCATGATCCAGCTCTTCGGATGAGCAGGTGGGATCATAATAGACGCCTGTAACACGAGAGAATGAAACATTAGTATGATAGGATTGTTTTTATTTTCAAGTTTTTTTTTAATAAAAAACTTAAAAATTGACGTCCAGTCGGGGCTTTTCAATAACATTTTCAAAATTGAAAGAAGGAACAACAATGGAGTTTTTTTGCAGCTATCAACTTTAGTAATTTCAAATTACACGATTAAGATATCGCTTGTACAAAAGCAAAAGCAAAATATTGCGCACGAACGAACCTTTGTGATAGAACTGAAAGTGATCCGAGCTCGCGTCGATAGCCACCGAGATGGGCCCCACCGTAGCCACCGCTGCCTGCAGGGCCTTCTCGTTGCCCTCCGGTATGTCCGTGTAGCCGACGTCCGTCGCGCCGACCTCGTCGCGCTGATAGCGGCACCTCGAGTCGTCGGCCTCGTACGGGTAGGCGTCCTCCTTGTCGATGCCCCGATTCACCTTGACGTAGAGGAAGGCGTGATCCATGAGGCCGCCGTCGCAGCCGTTGTTGCCGAAGTTGGTCGAGCAGTCGACGAGGTTCTGCTCGCTCAGCGAGACGAGGCTGCCGTTGCGACGGAAGTGCTGGCCCTCCAGCGAGCCGGTCTGCGTGCACGTGATCGAATGCATTTTTTTCATGCACAATTTCGATCGGCCGGAAGAGAGTTAACGAAAAGAAAGATACTCACGGCGGAGAATGCCCAGCAGGAGCCGCAATCGCCTTGGTCCTTGACCGGAGTCACCGCGCCCAACGTTCTCCAGTCGATCTCCGCCGGAAGTTGGACGTTCTCCGGTGGCGCTACGTAAATCGCCGCCTCGTTCAAGTAATCCTCTGTATCGCGTTTTACGGATGGAATGGCTCCATACGAAAGTTTGTCACCGATGTATGTACCGGGTGGATAGGCCCAAAACGGCAGTTTGTTACCAAAGAACGATGGTTTTATTTTCGTGCGGCCGCCGCGATTGTAACCGTTCATTCTCTTGGCGAATTCTTCCCTCGTCTTAAAGATCGTAAATAGACAATGATTGGGAGAGAAAAAGACAACTACGATCGATTGAAAAATAGAAATTAATCACTCACCAGATCGCCAAACTGATTCATGGCCATGGTAAATTCGACCTCGCCCCGATCGAACTTGGCATTGTGCTGTTCAATTTTTTCTTTATTAGCTAGAAACGTGCTCAATCTCGCTGCCTCCTCTCGCAAGCTCGCGTACTTTTTGTTATACGAAGTCTGGATAAAAGAATACAATTAAAGTAAATAAAAACTTCGATGTAGTAGGACAAAAGTTAATGATCGAGACAAATGATATACTTTAAACACTTCCCACTCGTCGAGTAGGGAAATAGAAGGTACGCCGGTCGTTAGCGATTGCGCGGTATAAATCGTCATAAACATCAATAGATTCATCTTTTTGATGTTTCGAATTAATCAAAGAAATCACTATTCGAATACAATTGCCCGACACTCGACAACTGAAAGAGCCGAAGGCATCCGATGGCCTTTTTATGCGAGCGCGAACTCATGACTAACGTTAATAACGAGCGCGAATGGAAGGGGCATAATGTAGGGGCTGGGAATCGCCTCCTTCGAAGAAGCTTCTCCGAACTGATTGATAGTCCGAAAGTAAAAAAGATGTTTGTAAACAATTGTGCGTTCGAAAAAAGTCACGAACTGTGCCTCGATTTGGCTTTAAAAATCACACCTAGCCTCGACGAGAACACGAGAGCTTTTATGAAGAGCAGTACCGAATTTTGAGTATCACTTTTTGAGCTTGCACAGATAAGATACATCTCATTGGACAAAAATTTGTCTCGTAGAGTCTCATCGTTTCAAAGCACAGGATGCAAATGCAATACGCTGATTCTAACGATAAGAAATAGGAAAGATAGCTCGAGGACAATTTTTCTCTCTACGAATTTAAAGTCAATCGTAAAATCTCATCGCTGTAAACGCGATCCTTGTTTAATTTTTATAGCCTCGAACGCGACGCGACGCGTTCGAGCTGCGGCCGATAAGATAAATGGAGGCGCGCGGGTGGCAATAGCGCTTCGGGGCTTTAGCGCGCGCAGAAATTCGAATCGCATTTATTTTATATACTCGCGCGACGCTCACCGAATGAGAGAAAGAGCTTGAAAAAAGGGGGAGATAAAATTACATTATACAGGATGTATTATACTGTAACGTAAAGCTTATTCATCGACTTTATCGACGGAAATTTGACTTTATGGTCATCGTCGTCGTTGTGGATCGTGCAAAGAGAGTCGAGGCAGAGGGTCACGTGTCCTGTACGCTTTTGATGTATAATATCGTGGGCTAGCCGTGAGAGAGACTATTTTGGTTTGGTTTTAATAATACACACACATTATTATTGTAACGCTACGGGCTAGACACGCGATCGTCGTCGTATATTTGAAATCGATCGATCGCTCGGGGATTCCTCGAGTCAAGTGTACATGCGTTACAACAATTCTGGCCTAGATACATATCTATAGAAAGCTCTCCAATCGCAATAATTCTCTCTGCTGCCATCTCTCTTATTTACATATAAATTAACATTAAGTCATTGCTATTTTTAGTCCATGCAGTGGTAAAGTACTCGAGTTGCAGATTAGATATCGCGTCGGTGCAGCTTCTTCACTATACGCAGATCGCGTAGTTTTTGCCTTATTACAACGGATAAAGAGTCGCGCGCAACAAAAAGCGACTACGCGATACGGAGCTTTTTTGTAACAGTTGTCAGTGCGTACAATAGTCGTCATCCCTATATTTGTGTATACATAAAATTGCGCCCGAAGCGAAGCGAAGATATTACAATGTCTATTTAGGAGGATGGCTATAATACTCAACCCTTACGTAATCATGCCAGTTGCGCTATACCAACGAGTGGCAAAATAGACCGTCATTCTCCCCCGCCCGCGTCGCCGAAAGGGATATATAGCCGCGAGCTTCCGAAGCGGCATACAGCGGCTGGAGAAAACTATATAGGTATAATCGTTATGCAGCTTTTTTTTACGTTTTCGCGTCGTCGACTCGTTGCGAACCGTGCAACGTGACTCAGCTATACGATAATGCTCGCACACACGTAGTGCACGCTTTTTTTCCAGACGATATTATACAGGTATAATACACGCGAACGAGCGAGCGATATACACGTATATAGCAATCGTCGTATTTGTGAGTATAATACACGTTGGCGAGTATTAGTGAGCTACCGCGTGTATAAGTACCTTCGGCTCTGTTGGCGCGCGTGACTCAGGTATGCGCTACCAGTACTACGCGTTATCTACGATAGTACACACGTATATCGGAGACGCGGCGCACGTGAGTGTGTGTGTATAGGACTCGATAGTGCAGAGCCAAAGGTACATTATTATAACTATATCTATATAGGTAGTACCACGACACACATAGCGAGTCTAAGCCTCAGCTCGAAGAATCGGTTCTCTCTCTCTCTCTCTCTAAGCCGCGGCGGGAAAAGAAGGTGCTCGATCCGCGCATCGTTCGCACGTACATATACCTATAAGACAGACAGACAATCACACACTCGAGTCGCGTTCTACATGTGCCCCTCTCGCGATACGCTACTACTCTAGCTCACTCACACACACACACACACACACACACACACACACACACACACACACACACACAATCTGTTTCTCTCTGCGAATATTATAGTAACAGTAGTGGCCCCTTCGGATCATCCGCCAATTCAGCTCGCTCGCGTGTGTGCGTGCCTCTATCACTCGCAGTAACTCGGCTCTCTCGGCAACTATCGCTCGCGCGCTCAGGTAGATCTCGCTCGAGCCCGCAACGAGTGGTGCCAACGACATTTTTAATCCGCGCGATCTCTTCGTCCCCAAGGAGTCGATCGATCGATCCGATCGTTTTTATACATTTTGTATCTACTACTCGCGGGATAGATAATTAACTCTTTCGATCGATAGACATATCTATATATAGATATATAACATACATAGGAAGTGAGAGAGCTGCTGCGAGGGAATCGGCGGCCTACTACTATACTGCACGCACGAATCAGCTGATTGGCGCGCTTCGCACTGCAGCAGCTGCACGGCAACGCGGATGCAACAACAAAGCGCCGCGCGATCTCATCCACATCATCGCCATCATCGTCGTTGTTGCAGCAGCGAAGAATCGGAGTCGACGACGGCCCAAGAGACGACGACGACGACGACCGATCGCATGATACATCCTTTGTCAAGGGTAAGCCTGTATTACACACCTCTGCTATGTTAATCCCTTCGAAAGAATTCGATACACCTGTGCGGGGCAAGGACCAAAATGCAATGTATAGTAGTGAGCTGCAGCACATGTATGCGCGCCCATATAGTGCGCTTTCGCACACACATGCCTACCCGTGCATTTTTTGGCCTCATTCAAAACGTCGGCGCTACCTACCTCTATATATACTTACAACTGCAACGTCTATCGCTTCTTTATATATACACATACTTATAACTCGCGTGCTGAAACCGATGTGGTCATTATCATGATTATTATTGTCTCGTGCTGTACACTCGACACTCTAGCGAAAATATACAATAACGTGTAAACGAGTCGAGTATATAGGTATAATACTCGCGGGGGGAGATCGTGTCGTGTTTTGACTAGAGGCTATTCCGCTATTACATTTGCTGCTGCTGCGACACACGAGCAGCAGCAGCCGCATAATATTAGTTTGTATAGCGTAATGCGTATACTACTACACAATTCATGCCTCGTGCTCCGGTCTCGTAAGTGTATATAACTGGTCGTCCTTCAATTAACTTTCCGACGCTGCTGCTGTATATATATATATGTAGCAGCCTCGCATTCACATGTGTGCGTGTGTCTGTGTGTATAGAGTAGTAGGCTGTAGATGTGTGTGGGCTTCGCGCACGCAAAAGTGTATATATCGCTGTTGCTGCTGCTGCTGCGCCTCGGAGACTCGCCACCGAGTCCGCACATTATATACATATAATGTATAAGCAAAAAAACATGTCACATGCTGCCTTACTGCTGCTGCTAACATCACTTGTATAGCTAGTCTGCGCGTGCAGCAGCGGAGCAGCGAGCAGCTGGCCGCCGCTAAGTAATGCGTTTTGAAAGAAAAATTCTCGACTCTCGCGTCAAGAGCACGCTAAACATTAGTTATAGTTTATAAGCAGCAGCAGCAATAACAGTGGGCAGCAGCAACTCGCGTATTGTTATGCGTTTTTGTAGTGTGTATAGGTATAAGCAATGTAGTAGCAATAATATAAGCTGCCATGCCGAGAAAAGGGAGAAAGTTTATCGCGCCTCGCGTCGTCGTCGGCTGTTATGAGCAAGTGTGTTGTTATCAGTGAATCGCGCGTGTGTATAATGTATAGTAACAACAACCGCGCGCAAAGTTGAGGGACTCGAGTGTCCGTCTGTCTGTGTACGTCTGCTTGTGTATATATAATAAATATAATAATCGAATTTGTTTCCGAGAATTAAAGCACACACGATCGTTTTGGCCGTTGGCGCGTCACAGTGTTTTTATTAGTTAATATTCGATACAGACACGAGTCGACCAGTGATTTGCACGCTGCTGTACTGCTAGGTTGCTTGTAACCGCGCGCCGAATGCTAAGGTAAATGTCTCATATTTTCAAATACGACGACGAGTCTCGGATTCCATTTGTGATTCTCTCGTGTATGCAAATATCATCGAGAGACGTTGACGTCTCTCTCGGCTCGTTGCTTATCGCATCGTACACGCACGCGAGAGTTTTGTCATTCTTCTTCTCGCGCCTACCTACCTACGCCTTTTCTCGATTACGTTATTTATTTTAATTTATTTTGCCAGTGCTGTGTGTATCTCTAAATATTCATTAGGGTTTCATTCATTTTTGGCAGTATCTCACGCGGGCTTCTATAAATACAACGCCACTTCCTTGAGCGTCGCCTCTCTTTCTTTCATTCTCCTCTGCTTCTACTTGACTTTTGTCTTTCACTACCATTTTCATTGGCCAGATCGTGTTCTAAAGTCAACCGAGTTCACTCAGTATGCTGAAACGTTATTTCCGAGCCAGACCTAGACCTTGACAATAAGCGCGTGTGTGTGTTATTTAAAAATATTATTTATTTGCCTGTACTCCGCTGCTGTGTATCTCACAACAAACTTCCAAAATATTTTGCAGATATTCGAGAAGCTGGAATTTTGACAGTTGGCAGGGGCTGCTGGGGCAGAACGGCATGAGATGGAAGAGGAGCTGAGTGATCCCTACGAGCAGAGGCTCTTGGCAGCGTTCAAAAGCTGCTTGACGAAAGATCAGAAGGAGTTGGACAGAGCAGGCTTGTCGCTGCTCTGCTCGGAACTCGGACTGGAAGAGAGTCAGCAAAATGCTCTCATGGAATTAGTCAAGGTGGAAACGACAGTGTCGTTTCCAACATTCAGAGATGGTTTTCTGGCTTATCTCAATAAGAAAAGGCCAGAGGCTAAGAAAAATGGAGTCGTGGAAGAATTGGAAAATGGATATACGTGTGTAGATAATAGACTAAGTAATGAGATGAAAGTAGTGGATAATGATAATCACGTAGAAATAGGTATGTTTTAAACCAACTTACTTAAAGTAAAAAAAATTAAAGTGTAATTTAATGATAATTTATGCTTCTGCAGCTCAAAATAATGATAAAAAATTACAAGAAATACTTAATAACCATGGCTCAATAGTCACGGAAGGTACAAATAGTTTTTGTAAAGACTCTATTCTTCCTAAACAAGTAAGTTTAAATAATTAATTCGAAAAATTTTAGTGGCAACAAAGTTTTGAAATTATTACCTTTTTTATTTTCTATTGCAGACAGTTGAACAAATTTTTGAAAAACTTGACTTAGACTGTGATGGTCTTATCAATCTTCCTGAGTTTCTGTTATTTTTTCAAAATGCTAACAGTAAACTGCAGGAATATTCAGTATCTAATTGGTTTTCTCAAATACAGAAAACTCATGAAATAAAAACGGAAGTGTTTAAAGATATTGATAATCATGAAACAGGGTAAGCGTTATAGCTAACCGAGAAGAATTTTTATGAAAAAAAAAAACAAGTTTAAAACATATAATTGCTTATATTTTAGAGTTGTCTCTCGAAGTCACATTACTGAACTTTGGAAACTGGGAGGTGTTACCGAAGCAAATTCCTTACTATTAGATTTAGGATGTGAAGGACCTACAGTTAATCTTATTGAACTATTAAATGCCTTATCATCCGAGCTTAAGCTTAATGATGTGTCTCATGATGGTGACAAACAGGAGTACATACGCTTACTCAAAGGAGCACTTATTCTCTATCAAGAGGAAGTTAGGAATATCAAGTAAGTTTTTATTGATAAACATTTAGAAAAGTATTAACAACACGAGCCTGTTATTGTAGTACAACAATGGAACATCTTATGTGCGAACGTGATAAATTACGACTGGATATTACGGCAGCAAATGACCGAGCTAACGATTTGCTTAAGGAAATCGACGATCATCAAAATGAAGCAGATCGAGCCCGTCAACAACATATGCATCAGCTGCGCCAGCTTGAGCAGCGACATAGTGATAACATTAAGGATCTGACCGATAAGTTGCAGGCCGAGCTAGACAAGGGCAAAGAAAATGTTCATGCGATAGAGTTGAAGTTGTTCGCGGCACAATTAGAAGAATCAAAAATCAAGGCCGACCTCGTCACTGCCTTGGAAGACGTGAAAGCCTTGGAGCAAGAGAATCAAAATCAAGCTGAGAAGATCCGGAGACTCGAAGGAGAAAAAAACGAGCTTGAACGACAAATACTCACGTTAGCTTCTGAACTGAAGGTGCGTTAAAGTACAATTTTATTATTAGCATTTTTAACAGTAATTATCATTAGAGGGGAAAAAAACTGTAAAAAAATACTCACGAAGATCGAGTGCGCAAATGGAGCATCATCGCGTTGCATGTTTTTCCCACACAAACTCCCATAATACAAAAAGCTCGCTACACGACCGCGCCGCGCTAAAATTAAACGGTGTTGTATTCATCCTCTTTTGTTTTGCAGGTCGCTAACTTGGAGAACCCAGAGAGCAAGCAGATCGTCGAATTAACGGAACGCATGCGACAACTGCAGACCGAGATGAAGGAGTTGCGTGATCGAAACGACGAGCTCCACAGTGAACTAGAAAGTCTGAGAAATCGCGAACACGACGCTAATAGCGTCGCTGGGGGTCGGTCTACGTCTGACGAAAACGATGGTTAGTTGCATTGTTTTGTTCATTATTTATCAAGTGAAAATATATTCAATTGTTTTATTTATTGTTGTTTTTTTTTTGCAGTGCCTACCGAAGTCGATACCGAAGACGAAGAGGGTAAGCCATTGAAGCGTGAAACTAGAACGAAGGCCAAATCGACGAAAGAATCTCAGACAACGAATACCAACGAAAAATTGGGCGATATCATTAAAGATTTAAATGGTTTGCTGATTCGCACGAATTTCTGCAACGAATGCGATCAAGTCAGAAGTAACATAATATCGCTCGTCGAGCAGCTCGAACAATACAGATCTAGTCAATTATCACCAGGCAGAAGAAGAAAGCAGGTTCGAGACTTGGCCAACGAACTCGGTAAACATCAAGTCTTATTTCTGGAATTTTATATTTTTATGTGTCTGAGTGTAATGAGTTTTATATTTTCTTTATGTAAATAAAAGCTAATACGACAAACAACCGTACAACATCGTGTTTAGAATTGTCAGTCCCGCAGCAACTTAGTAGTACAAATAAACGCATATCATCTAGCAACGATACGATTAATGAATTAAAATTACATGACAATATGGATAGTTCCGATTTGAGGGCCTATTTTAAAACTAAATTGGCAACTTTACCTTATAAAAGTAGTCAGGAATGGAAACCATCGACTGAGGAGTTGTTGAGGGAGGTCGAGGCTAAGCATAATATGGAGAGAAGGAAATTGACTGACAAGTGTGTACATGAAATATTACTCTCAATCTGTTACTTGATATTTAGATATAACATAAGTCAAGGTGTGCTGTAACGAATCTTTCGTAGAATTGAATGTCAGAAACAGATTGAATTTCATACCGTTCATTTTCTACAAATTCTTTCATAAATTAATAATAATTTGTTTTTAGGATAAGCGAACTCGAACGTAGTTTAGAAAAATTACGAACTGAATACGACCAATGCGAAGAATATTGGGTTCTGAAACTCGACGAAGAACGTCAAATTTTCGAACAGGAACAAAAAGAAAACAGCGAAAAATTCAACGAACTTCTCGATAAAATAACGGAATACGAAGAGCAATATGCTGATGACAGTGTGAAGCAATCCACTCCCGGTCGTTTATCGCCGATCGAAGAACGATCGATTTTGGAGCAACAATACTCCGATCTCGAAGAAGAATTCGAACGCTGGCGGAGACATGCTCAAATACAATTGGATAGCCGAGAAATGGAAATTCAAGATCTGAAGTCGAAGTTGAAAGGAAAATCGTCAGTAGATGAAGAGGTCCAGTGTCCCGATGAGCAGATGAAAAAGGATTATCCTGCTTTGTATAGCATGTTAATTAAGAACACTGATGAGCCAGATAGTTCTTCTACTCCGATTCCACTCGAAGTGGAAAAAGAAGAGAAAAAAGAATGTACACAGGCAAGTATTTTTAGCTACAGAAATCTGTATTTATAATTTACCCAGTGCTAATTTAATTAACGATTCAATTTCTTCTGCTTTTACAGTGTCACAAGTCGATAAGTGTAAACAGCGAGTGTAGCTGTAAAACCCCACCTCAGCAGCAGCCGACTACGAAACCTCAAAATCCATCGGTACAATCGCCTCGAAAACCATCGTCTTATTATTATCATCAGTCGAAATCACATCGTCGCGACGACGGAAGATCTAGTAAATATTTGCATAATCATCATCGTTACTTCAGTCAACAGCAGCCGCACCAGCAGACACAGTATCAGCAACAACATCAAGCCGCGCAGCAATACTGGAACGATCGTGAGTTGAGAAATCTACAGCGCCAAAAAGATCGATTGCGTCAAGAGATCGTCAAGCTCCAAACTCTTCGTGCCGGTTATCCCGTGACTATGGACGAACATGGAATTTTCTCAAATTTATGCGCCAAGCTTTACGCTGCCGAACAAAGATACAAGTACTTGCAGATGTTCTATCAGGTTCAACAAACTGAACAAGAAAGAATACGCCAAGGTAAGCCGATCTCATCATTCATTTTTTTTTGAAAAAAAAGTTTCATAAAATTTATTTATTTTCATAGTAATGTGGAAGCAACACATGCTAGAAACTGCAGATTTGCGATGTATCATTAAGAATACAGAAAATAAGCTTAATCAACAGATCAAGCTGTACAAAGAACAAGTAAGATTTTTCAAAGTAAACTTTTTGGAATTAATGAATAAAAATTAAACGATACATGATAAAATAATTTCAGACGGAAAAGCTGACCAAAGCAGATTTTCTGGCAAAAGAATTGTACGTTGAGAATGCCCAACTTACAGAAACAATTAAGCGTCTGGAACAACACTGCCAGATACTCACGCAAGATAAAATTGATACCAAGACACCGGCGTGATTATAAATAGCCGAGATAGTACGAACCATCTACATCATCATTATTATGGTACAAATTATCAATTAACGATATTATAATACCTAGAGTAGGGGTTAGTTCAGAGGTATTTTATTATTTCAAAAGATTAAACAAATTAATTATCGGATGATGGGAAAGCAATATTTTTTCTGGTCATTTCATTTATGTTGGTCAGTCTATTGTTACCGAATTTGAGAAAGTCTAAACTTCCAAAAATAGATATATATTGTACATGTATATATTTTTAATATAAGAGCTGATTTGTTACTAAAAAATATTGAGAAAAAAATCTAAAAATGATTGGATTATCTTGTAAGAGGTTTTCGTATATCAAATTGTTTTTCAGCACTGTCATTATACATATTATATTTATATTTGTATGATTGTATGAATGTATTTGTTTGTATTACACAAACGACTCGTACTGTTCGTTGAAGAACAAAAACACAATATTTGCCTTATTAGTTTGTTAAAATAATTGGTAACGCAAGAGGAATAAATGATGAATACGTGCTGTGCAATGAAATTGCTATCAGCGAAGGTCGCGATGGTGACCGAGTGACGAGAAGCTTTAATACTACTATATTCAAAATAAGAATTGAATGTTGATTGCCTTATTAATTATATTAAGTATCAATAATTTTTACACAGCGTAAAAATGAAATTGTTAAAAAGTCACTAACTATACATGAAGTATAATTCCATCATAATCTAATAATATTTTGATACATATTATTTTTTAAGTCATATATATTCTGTATAAAAAGAATGAAGCAATTGTACTTCTTGAAGCCCAGAATGGGCGTTATGCAAATAAAATTTACCAAGAAAGTAAATGACTATACCAAGATGTTAAGAACAAATGTGGGTATCTCTCACAATTTTTATTTGATTTTCTTATGTTTTCAAACAAGAGTTTGAATTTTCTTTCTCGAAGTAATATTGTAAACACAATTTTTTTATAATTTGTTTTCTGATGAGAAAAACCCAGATTTTTATTTGGTACAATAATCTTGGAGAGTTACCTATATTATTTCCAAAGTGTTTTGTATAGCAACAGTGCAAGCATATTTTTTAACAGTTTGCAGCTGTGATACAAATAAGACATGATACTTTCAACATAGTGCATAGTTGTTTGCTTACCGAACCGATTGAACAATTTACATGAAATTATTGTTTTTCAAACTGTACATGTGCTTGTATGCAAAAATACAATATAATGTAAAGCATATCATACACTGCATTTGTATTTGACAATATTACTGGTTGAATTGATTTTATAGCATCTTATCTTTTTTAGTTTAGTTTTAGCCATATCAAGGTAGAAATCGATGCGCCAATTTGATTCAAAATCAAAGACGAGATTATTGAAAAAGTTGTAAAACCAAGAGATATATTTGTACTTACGTAGCAAAATATTTCGTAGCTAACGACAAAGTGGAATAATAATAGCAATATTTTCTTTTGTAAATCATGTAATAAAGCCTATTTGTCAAATAACAAGTATCGAAAAAGAAAACAATAAAGATGTATTATGTTGAAACGATGAATCGCTGGTTTTTCATTCGCTCGACCCCTCTAACGACGCCATTTAAATGGCTGTCAAATTTGCCGCCAAACTGTCGCCATATTTCATTCATAATTCGTTTCGCGGAATCGCATCGCAGTATGATAAAAAGGGTAAAAGGTTACATGTACATCCCTCTGTTATAACCAAAGAGCATTGAAGTCAAGTACGCTGTGCATTAACATGTCGAAGCAAATAGTTCACGTCAATTTTTGTGATAAAATCGTGAAAACAATGTAGTGTCGTTGATTGTTATCAATTATGCGTGCGATAAATGCTGTTTGGACGAAGAATTCACCGGCTTTTCACTTGACATCAATGTTTTCGAATGTGACGAAATTCGCATACGATGTCGGTCAATGACTTCGCTGATGCTAATGCTTATGATTATCAGATATGATCGATCTCACACAATGTACTCGTATTTCGTACGGTAAAGTTTATTTTGGTCTCCTCGTTTGACACATGGTACAAAATCATCATAACAAATAACTAGTCCATGTAGTCGACGTAAATTTCACAGGCAGTTGCCATTCATTGAGTCGAATTGACTAGTAAGTTTAAGACGTATTATTTGCCCAAAACTAAACTTTTAATTTCATTTTTGTCATTCTCGAACAAAACACAGATCAATCTTAATGCACCATGGCTCAATCATCATCAGTCAGTAGCACATCCAGTAGAAAACACACCAGAGAGCATAAGCACTCTTCTACTGAACACAGTAGTAATTCACAGAAAAATGAAAGTGATTGGGATAAAAAACAGGTTTGTAGCTTTTAAAGTACGTTAATTACTTTATATCAATGTTATGAACGTAAAATGCTTTAGGCTCTAATCATGAAAGAACTGGAAGAGACTAAAGCAAGATGTGTTCAGATGGAAAAAACTATGCGATGGTGGTCTGAATGTACTTCTAACTGGAAGAAGAAATGGGAAGACGTGAGAGATGAAAGAAATCAATTTAAAAGAGAATTAAAAGCAGTAAGAATAAATCTAGAATATGCTACTAAGGATTCTAAATTATACAAAGAAGAATGTCAGGAGTTATTAGCTCAGAACAGTATTCTCAAAAAAGAAGTAGCTAGGCTACAACGTTTAATGAATGATTCTGGTCACTTTGAAAATTCTGTTATCGAAACAAATTCTCAAATAAAGAACATAGTTTTACACAGTGAATTGATGCCAACTTATAGTAATGGTGATGGGTCAGGAAAGATAACACCAACATCACTGAAAAAAGAAGGTGATAACTGCAAAAGTCCAAAAAGTAGCACAGATGGTAGAGATTTCATTGATAAAGATATAGAAGATTATATTTCTCAAGGAGCTGTACCCAAGCGAGTAATAGATACTAGTAGCAAGGAAAATTCATTAACTGATTCAGAAAAACGAATGTTAAGATTAGGTCCAAACGATGAGTCTCTGCTGCAAAAAATTAGTGTACTTACTACAAAATTAGATGAAGCTGGCCTAACAATAACTGAGGAAAAAGAGTAATTATTTTCAATAAGTGTAATTTATCTTGTAACAAAAATTATAATGTTATTATGTTTTAATTTTTAGAGAGAAAGAAATCCTACTTAGAAAAGTTGAAAAATTAAACAGCGAAATCAAGAAATTGAAAAAGGCTTGTGAAGAATTAAAAGAAAGTCGAACGGACGTCATGAGAGAATTATTAGAAATTAAAAGCGAAAATTTCCGAGGTGAATTGCAATCTGATTTGGCTGACGAAACTATTAACAAGGAAGGTCAAAATTCCAGATTGGCAGAGCTTCGATTAGAAGTAAGTAATTTCCAGTTTTTTTATTCAAATTAAAACAATTTTTACTTATCGCATTTTTGTAATTCCAGCTTGAACGATTACAAGCCGAAAATGCCGCCGAATGGGGTGAGCGCGAACGTTTGGAGACAGAAAAAATCTTACTCGAACGAGAAAACAAACAACTGCGCAACGAACTGCGAGAAATCAAGGAACGTCCCCTGGATTCGCCTCTTTCGTCGTCAAGAAAGTCAACCAGACCCAAGTCGGGCTGCCTCGATTCTCCCGAATCAACCAAGCAATTGCAGGTCGAGTTACTCGAAACGAATCGCGAGCTGTCGGATTTGAAGCAGTCGGTTGCCAAGCTGAAAAAACTGCTCGCTGAAAAGACGACGGAATTGTCTCACTCGACTCGTCGGTCCGAACAGTACGAGGTCGAAGTCAAGAGAATAAGAAAAAGAGTCGACGAGCTGAAAAAAGAACTGACAACTGCTCTGGAAGAGGTCGACGCGGCCAACCTGACTATTCGCAGATTGAAGAGGACGAACGAGAATCTCCAGGACGAACTCGACGACACCCGCGAGAAATTAGACGAAGTTAGAAGAATGTGCGTATAATGCTTGCAAGATTTCAATGAGACGGAATAGTTAACTTAATTATGAACTTAATTCATTTAATTTGCTTACAGTCATAACGAGAACCGTGCACCCGATGTCGTTGCAGAAATAATCGATGAAGAAAAGTGCCGGGAATGCACCGACGACGAAAGGAAAGATTTAGAAAAAGTTGATGTAGGTAGCGGCGAGGATGACTAATGACTGAATTTATGAATCACGTTCCTGTAAATATACATTAATGTTTGATACCAATGCTCGGGTAAAAGTTACGAAAATAGTTCATATTTTAATTTAATTAACGATATCGTGCTGTTTATGACACTAGCAGCATTATCATGTGATTTTTAGTTTATTTTATTGCATTTACTTACAGATAAACCTATAAGGATATTGTGGTATTTTTTTTTGTAACTTTAATTTCTTGCCGAATCTTGTACTGAACATGAAGTTATTTATCATATTTTTCCACGGTAACATGAATGTTCATATTTATTTTTTTACATTACCCATTTAATTTGAAAAAGAGACTTCAATGTATTATATTAAAGTAATAACGTTTAAAAGCTGTAAGTTAGATAATTAAATAGGTGCTTTACATACATTACCTCAATGAACCTAAGCCTCTCATTAGGAAAATGAGAAAAGAAATGATGTAACTAAAGCCTCATTTATTTTTAACTGCTGCTGAATAATTTTTACATGCGTGTAAATATATTCGATTAATGTGTATAAAAATTACGAAGCGGCGTCTCATGCAATATTTTAATTATTATAATAAGTTTAACCCGATCATCAGTCATAATTTATATACTATATTCTAATCTATTTGTGGCAATAATTTCAAAACTTTTATATCATTTTATAATAATATTTATTCCTCAAAAGTTGTTGTTTTTGAAAAAGTATAATTTTAAGATGATGTAACAGTATAAATATAGACAGACTACCGTTACAGAAAATATAGTCTTGCATATACGAGAAGTCAAGTCCTGAGAGATGCATTTAAATGGCTAACTAAAATATTCATGTGATTTGAACTTTATCTGTCAATATTTCTAGTTAAGCTGTTAATGTTATCAGTATTGTATATTGTATGATGAAAATTTGATAATAACTAGTACATTCTAAGTGATGTTGTTGAAATATATAAATAAAAAGGACCTCATACGACATTGATTATTATTGATGATTTATTGAAAAAATTACCATACAAAAGGTTTTGGTTCATTAAAAATAATGCTACACATTGGAATGCTAAACATAATTTCGGTGATATAATCGTAAAAGCAGACCCTGGCAAAACAGTAATTGCCACTAGTCATAATAACAGTCTGTAATTTACCTTCGTTATTTTGCAGTCTCTGAAAATATGGCAGTGTACGTATATATATTAATAATGCATCGTTCAACATTGAAATAAATAAAAGTTTAAGTATCTAAGAATTTTCAGTCTAATATGTCTCGATTTAATGATTCGAGGTATCAATTAGTTACTACTCTTGCTTTACGCGTTATTTTAAGTATCGTGCGAAAGGCATATATCGTAAATCTTATAAAAAATTTTAAACTAGAGCTGCGTCTAAGTGCACTTCGGTGTGCCGTCCTCGTAAGTCGGCAGCTTGGGCTTGCAGATCTTTCGCGCCCCGTGATTGCCGTAGACGACGTTGCAAGAGAAGCTGAAGTATCCGCAGGTCGAGCTCTTGGTGTAGTATCGATGCTCGTACTTTTTGTCCGTGTCCCTGTCGTCGATTTTACCGGCCACACTGTTGGTGACCGATACGTAGCTGGCTTTCGGGCCTGTTTCCTCTTTGCTGAGGTTGTCTGCCACGGAGGCGGGAGCCGCTTTCATCTTGTAAATGCCACCTATGCGCTCGGTACGCAGTGATTTCGTGTCGGACGAAGCTCTGCTGCTTTCCTGGGTGCGATTGTTCGTCGGCTTCAGTTTTTCCGTGATATTTTTCGTGGCTTCCGATGATTTGATTCTTCCAGTCGGCGCGGCACCACGAGCAGTTGTAGCAGTTTTATTCGATTCTTTGCCGCTAGTTCTTCTGATCTTAACGTCGTACTCTCCGTCGGTTATCACGTGCATCGTGTGTTTCGGCTCCGAGGTAGGCCGAGCCGATGTCGATGACACACGGGGTTTAGGTGTTATCGACACGAAGTCGCTGTACGACCCCTCGTCCTCGTACTCCTCCTCGAAATCGTCCTCGTTGGTCGTCTCGTAATTCGGCGCGTTTTTATTATTCTTCTTGATCGATATCACCGTCTGCTTCGTGCCGGAGGCTCGCATCTTCTCTTTCGGAGCTTCCGCCGATTTTTTGCCGTCCTGATTGTCCTCCAGCTTGTAAGGTTTGAAGAGATCGGGATCAGGTGTGCTGAAATTGAAGGGTTTTCTCAGGGAAGCAGAACCCGAACCGGAGTTGGCTTGAGCCGCGCCGGTGTACGTTATTCCGTACTGGAAGGAGCCCTGAAGCTGCGATTGAGACTGTCCCCTGAAGGCGCCGCTTTGAGCCGACGCAGTACCGCCTCCTTTGAAGGGTTTGTCCCGACGCTCGGGTTTCTCATTTTTGTTGCTGTTGTAGGGTTGAAAACCTATCTGAGCTTGACTCGAGGTTTGTCCCTCACCGTTGGCCTGAGCGTCGGCCATTCCGCCCTTGGAGGAAGCTTGGACCTGAGAATTGGTGCCGTGATTCAGACCGCTGCTCTGGGCGTTGGTCGACGTTGATCCGGATTCGGAATCGAGCTCGACTTGTACTTGGCTTTTACCGAGACCTCCGCTGCCTTGAGCGCTGCTCTTGGCTCCCTCTTTGCCGCCGCTTATCTGATTGAAAAATAAAGAGTCAAGGACAATTATAAGTAAAAAATAATGTAAAGTGAATATAATAATAATATTTACCTGCGTTTGAGCACTTTTGTGATCGTCGCTTGTACCCGCTTGCGCAGAAAACGAACCACCACCGTTATAGGTTCCACTGACTTGTGACTTTGCACTGCCGCTGCCGTGTCTTCCTTCGGCCGATGCACTTGCCGTGGTTCCTCCAGGGCCTTGCTTGACCGAGCTGATGGCTTGCGAATCTCCATCGTCGTCGACCCCTGCGCCAGATCCTTGTTGTACAGTTCCTTGACCTGTGGTTCCTGCGACTGTACCTGCGGTGCCAGGAACAACTCCACCCGTGGTTGTACCTTGACCTGGCTGCAGAGCTGTTCCACCTCCAGGTGTGACAACGGTTCCACCTACTGTACCAGTTATTCCTGGATATCCTCCAGGAACCAAAGGTTGACCTACATTTCCAGAGCCCGGAACTTGACCAGGTATATAAACGCTTCCTCCGACTGTGCCTGTTATACCAGTGTTAATGGTTCCAGTATTAGAACCTTGACCTGGTATATACACTGTTCCACCAACGGTACCAGTATTAGTTGGATACATATTTCCATTATTTGGAAATTGACCTGGAACTAATACTGTTCCTCCTACGGTGCCAGTGGTTCCTGGATATATTCCTCCTGGTACTTGACCTGGCATTAATACTGTTCCTCCGACTGTACCAGTGGTTCCTGGGTATACATTTCCTGGCATTTGACCAGGCATTAATGCTGTTCCTCCAACCGTGCCAGTTGTTCCTGGATACATATTACCTGGCATTTGACCAGGCATTAATATCGTTCCTCCGACTATGCCTGTAGTTCCTGGATACATATTTCCTGGAGCTTGACCTGGCATCGTTACTGTGCCTCCGACTGTGCCTGGATAAATATTCCCCGTCCCTGGAACTTGACCTGGTCTTAATACTGTTCCACCAGATGTGCCGGTAGTTCCCGGATAATAGCTTCCTGTGCCTGAACCTTGACTTGGAATTTGGACGGTCCCACTTCCAGGTGAAACTACCGTTCCTCCAACCGTACCTGCAGTGCCCGTGTAAATGTTGCCAGTTCCTTGGCCTGGTACTAATACCGTTCCACCAGTTGTACCCGTCGTTCCTGGATAGTAACCACCACTGGGTTGTGATCCAGTATTACTGCTAGGAAACATGTTACCTAATAAAAATTCAAGATAATTTATCATCTGCATACTAATGGAAGAAGATTAATTTCTTTGTTTAATACAACGAACCTGGTACAATTACAGGTACGTCTCCACCCGTAGTACTTGATCCATCTGTATAAATACTAGTTCCAGGAATATCACCTCGCATGACAGGTTTTTGATCGTTGCCAAATTGTGAACCAGTACCACCTTACGTTTGAATAAATATTATAAACTAATTACTTATTAATCATATTACATGTATTGAAAGTAAATATTACCAATTGTATTTGTAACTACATTGGTACCTGTAGTTGTTCTTCCTGTTCCTGTAGCCCCTTACAATATTTGTAGTATAATTAATATAATTGAATTTTATTGACGTACTTTTACTGATTTGTTTTTTAAACAAAAAGAGTAAAAAAAGCATTAATTTTAATGCAAAAATGGAAAATAAATTTCTTTCCTATACTAAAATTGAAACGCGCGTTTTCATCGAAAATTAATATTTCACTGCCGATTTACTTTTTGCGTTATTTTATCAAAAACTTTAAAAAATTTCACAATTTAAGTCAGTCTCTACCAGAAGATGGCGAGTGCCTTTATATGTAAATCTTCAAGTGACTAAGTGAAAATAATGGTTTAAGTAAAAGTATAAATTAACTTCGTAATATTAACCAGTCTCTATCACTAGATGTCGAGTAAAATTATCTGCAAATCCGCAAGTAAAACAGTGAAATAATTGTATAAATGTTTTCAATTAATTTCTTAGTACAGCTATCAAATGCCTGTAAGCATTTCAATTTAATTGGCCCTTTTCATGTGAAATATAGAATATTGTAAATAACTAAATCAAAGTTAATCTACATGTGGATAAAGTTTTTTTTCTTTGCCTCAATGAATCTAATTTAATCAAAATGAATTTTACATAGAAGTGAAATTATTCATGAAAAAATCTTTAAATTTGAATGATCTGACATGAAATTGAATTCATATGCACGTGGGGAAAAACTTCCTCTACTTTTACATTAATTTTAAAGAAAATTTTTCGAGCAGTGCATCTCAATAAATTAGAGATCTTGTAACTGCCGAAAGATGAATTGCAGGAATACTTACCATTCGGGGTTTGATATGCAGGGTACCCGTAAATTGGATATTGTCCAACAGAAACACCACCTGATATTTGAGTTCCAGGTTGAGACACTGGATAATTTCCAGCCGGCATTTGTGGAACTGCAAGGAAGTTTATATAAATTTACGAAAAACTTCACTATAACTTTTTTTGGTCAATTACTTTGTCCATTAGATTGTTGAATTCCAGGATACGATTCAGGGTATGATGTTCCAGGTATTTGAGATCCACCCGTTTGATAACCTGTGTGAAATTAACCAATTACTATTATTAGATCAGATACAATTGATGTTGTATACAATCCGATGGATGAATTATAATATTTACCTGGTGCAATATTCGTAGCACCACCGGGGGAAGTTCCGATTACATTTTGCTGTGGAATATTCGAACCTCCCTGAACAAACTGTGTTCCAGGGGGATAAGTAAAAACTCCCGTAGGCTGTTGTACCGGTTGTTGCATTCCTGGATATCCCACATTTCCTACAAAGCCAGGCGTTTGCGAACCTCCGCCAACTACTTGTGTACTCGGATACATCGTCATAGTAGTTCCACCGCCGCTAGTTTGAGCGCCGGGATATCCTTGCACTCTTGTTCCACCTGTAATCTGAGTGTTGGGGTAATTCACACCTGCGGGATATTGCGCAACTCCACCTCCTGCTGGTTGAAAACCAGGATAAGGCCATGTTCCATAAGTCAACTGTCCTGTATTTCCGATTTGAGTACCTGGTTGTTGTCCGATTACTCTTGTACCAGTGGATACTTGTGTGTTACCTCCTACCACTTGTTGAGTAGGTGGATATACCATTCCATTTGGTAGCTGCTGCCCTACATTTCCTCCAGTTTGAGTACTTGGATATCCTACCATTTGAGTACCTGGATACATTACGGTTGTACCTGGTTGTTGACCATTCACAATCTGTGTTCCTGGTATTGTTCCTGTTAAAATAAACTTTTTTAATAAAAGTTATTCAAACATTTGAATAACTTATTACCTGGTACATAACTATTTACACCTTGATTTTGTCCAGGTAATAATACATTTGGATAAATATTTTGGGGATAATAAAGACCTAATACAAATTTATAGTCCAATTTAATAAAATACTTGTCACCACCACCAATACGTATTTTTATCGTCATTACCTGGTTGATTACCTGGTACTTGACTACCCGGTTGTCCCTGAATCTGTATTCCAGGACGATTTGCATTTGGATCAGTTCTAGGTTGGCTTCCTGTTGATAGGGTCGTACCACCCCCTTGATTTGTTTGTCCTCCTTGATTTATCCCTGTACTACCAGGGTAAGTTCCAGGAACGCTTCCAACTCCCGTTCCAGCACCACCGTCTACTTTTCCCTGACTCACTGTTTGCTGATTACCTCCAGTAACCGTTCCAGCTGGGCCTAATTTTTTTTTAAGTTATCGTCAGCGTATACTGACATAATTTCGAAATTGCACTCACTTAACGAGATTAAGATAAATTCGGTTGCTAAGTGCTTCAAAAATAAAATAGTACATCCTAAGACCTGAATTAAAGGACTGTACGTGTGTAAAGGTGAGAAAAGAAAAAAGTATGCAAAAAAGATATTCAATTTTATCGTTTTATTTTTTTTTGTTAAAAACGTGTAAAATTGTTGTTGCACAAAACATAACATTTGCTATTAGTAACGTGCGCCAATACAATACTAGATCTGCCATACGCTTTTATTTATTTGTTTTTGTTTTTTTTTTTTGTTTTTACTTGTTGCATCTGCCTCATTAGTAAACTTGGTCGAAACAAGTCAAGCGCACATCAAATGATTAAATAAATGCTCTGCGTGTAAAGCTTTAAAAGCGATATCGGTTAATTCTCCACACCTGTTGGAAAACCTTGATACGTTCCACTGACTCCTAAGCAACCCTCGCATCCGTCGGAGCCGGAAGACATGCTCTGCGCCTGACCCATTCCGCTACTTCCGGCTAAAGAAATGAAGACAAATGATTAAATTCGCAATTCTTCCATAGTGTACATTTTTTTCTTAATAATTTGATAGCTAATAAAGAAAACTATAATGTCTAACGCACTCACTGACAACGGCATGGGACGACTGAAGAGTCGCTTCGGCCTCTGCTCTGCCTTCATTTTGACCATCGCCGCCGAGATTCATGTACTGAGTCTGAGTCTGTCCGCGGAATCGCGCCTTGGCCTCGCGCTTGACTCTTTCATCGTGGGGTGCTTTCTTCACGATGGTGATTTTTTCCTCGAGTATCTGATTGAACGCGGGATCCTCGTAGCGAGTCGGCATGGACTCTTGCAACAGGAACATTGACGTGCCTTTGCAGAAGTCGACGATTTTTTGACCAGCTAGATGCCATGCCTATGAACCAAACATTAGATAAATACATTAGAAAGTAATGCTACAAGATTGTGACGAATTCAAGCGAATCGATAAGTGACCTTCATACAGTCTCGTGTAACAAACAATAATAAATCATGTAACATGTTTATTTAAGATAGAAAATAATCATTCGCTAATTACCTCTATCTTTTTCAACGGACGATTGGTCGCGAACACGACTTTTTTATGGCCACGAATAATATCGATCCACAGCTTTGCATCATCGAGTTCATTGGCTTGTAACTTTTCCAAGTAGCAGACATTAAGATGAGAGTCTTTGTAAGCCGTGAATTGCTGCGAGGGAAAAGAACAAAAAACAACGACCAATTTATCGTGAGAATAATCACTCATTTAAAAATGCACATCACAATATAATGGATGACACTTACGGTTGCCGGATCGGTGATGGTCCTCTGCTTCTTATTGATCTCCAGGTGTCTATTGTGCTTCCGTTGAAGCTGATCGCTGCTTACCGAGCGATCGAAGCGTGTCTTTTCCTATATCAAGAGAGCATGAAAGCAAATTATAAAAAAAATATATATCTTTCTCCGTGTGTTTTCGCTCAATGTTAACGATCAATTACGTAATTATGACTCGCGGCAATTACAAAATCCATGCGCGAAATACGCCGACATGCATTTTTTCTTTCTTTTTTTTTATTACATCATAATATTTTGCGCGTTCCATAGCAAATATTATAAGAAAAAAAAAAAGAATAACAATATATGCGGGTCTCGCCGAGTGAATGTGTTACACATAAGTACACGCTTCCACGGTGCAATATAATAATATATTATAAAATGAGCTGGAACGCTGCCGCTGCTGCCTTGACTCGGAAAAGAATAAAAAAAAAGCAATTCTATATCATCGCGAGCGTTAATCACGCCGCACGCGGTCTGCGCTGTCCGAGGAATAGCACTGCCGTTTACGTTATATATCTGTATGTCAGCTATCATCGTAAATGCGAATTAAGTTGTGCTGCTGCAGCTGTTAGCCGGAGGCAGCTCTCGTTACACACATACAGGCGGAAAAAGGGGGAAATCATCGCGAGGAGTGAAACGCACATCCGTGCCGCGATACGTTTTACGGGCTTGATCGATGCTGCGCTGCTATGCGTCTTTCAGCCCGATGCTGAACTTCAAAGTCTCGCGCGGCAAATGCGCGCAAAAAGATACACGAGCATTTCGTGGAAAGAGCACTTTGCGCGATTTTGCATATGTACACACACAGCATCTTTGATTTAATGGTATTATTCATCTATATTTTTGCGGATTTTGAAGGAGACAAAATAAACAAACAGAAGTGGTATTTTATGTAGACGAGTAAAACGATGAGCGCGAAACGAGTGCGAAGTATTATAATAATATAGAGTGTGTCACGAGGCGGGAAGCGCCAAAGCTTTTTTTTCGGAGGTGTCAGCATCAATCAAGTAATTTAATCCGTTTTCCGTGTTTAAAATTTGTGTCGTGGCTCTATATTCTCGATGCGAGTACACATTTTCAAGACGTCTTCTTGCATAGTAAAGATTTTTGCGTTCCAACAACGCGATGCGTGTTATGCGTATTAAAAAATGATTTTAATGTCATTGAAGAAGTGACGTCCACGCGCGATCCATTGTTACAATTATAGTTTAATCTATTCGTTCCATGAATCGTCATTGTGTGTCAGTCACTGCGTTCGTGCACTTTTCTCACGCACGTAAGAAGAAAAATGTTTCTCTTTTTTTTCTACTTTTACTTTCTTCTGGTGTAACTGCAGCAGCGAACACACGGTGCAATAATTACGTCCAGTGCGCGATTCTAGCAGACGAATTTGTAATGGACGTGGAGGCGTGTGAGTGTGCTGCGTCGGTTCACCAAAATATATACCGATCTCGCGCTGCGGACCGCGTCAAAAATAAAACAAAAAGTCACGAGAAAGACGTAATAAAACGAATGGCCCTAAGTATGAAAATATATTTATTAAAAAAACTCACATGATAGCGCTGAGCTTGGCCGTGGGTCGAGCAGCAGGCGAGCACGAGCAGCAGCAGGCCGAGAAAAACGAGACGCATGGCTGCGCGACGACGCTTTCCCTCGCTCGTAGAGCCGAACTGACCGTCTTGATTTATATCTAAAATACAAGAGAGCGCGAGAGAACAAACGCAACAAGTTTCTTTCCTTCGCTGGCGAGCTCGCGCGAGCGAGTAATCCGTGTGCGCGGTCCGCTTGGCGGTCTCTCCTCCCGTGCGCGTTCGCGGCTTGCAACAACGAGGCGCGGGGGACGCAACGCAGTATGCATTATACACAGGCCGCGAGTCAGCCGATACACTCCTTATACACACACACACACACACACACACACACACACACACACACACACACACGGATACACACTTGTATATGGTAGGCCTTTATAAATTTTATTCGCGAGATCCCCCACCCGTGAAAATACGCGTAGGCTTTTTAGTATTGCACACGCTGGCCGTCGCGCCAGACGATCATCGTCGTTGTCTTAATGTCTTATGGAGAGCTTCCCGTCCGTATAATACGTACACCTATGCACCGAGACTTTTATAAAATCGCGCGCGCGATCGCAATTTTATTTATAGTCGAAATAGCCATAGAGACGTTGCGAGGAGCGCAGCGGCAGCGACTTATACGCGTTTATAAGCCGCCCGTTACTGCATCGGCGTCTGTGCATTAGCGCTGCAGCAGGCGCAATCCGTACACTCGTATATTTATCGAAGGGAGCTTTTATGTAATGTTACGGCATGGCCATGCGGACGTCTGCGTTTAATCGGATACAATTTTATGGCTGGACAGTTTGTGTGTACAAGGGATAAGCTTGCTGGGAGTTTTTTCCTGCTTTTTGCGGGAAAGGAAGAGCTTTACATAATCAGCATAAACGCAGGCAGAGATTCGCATGGTATATTAAAACTCTTTGACCCCTGCATGAACTTTGACATGCTTGTAATGTGTCAATATAGCTGATACATAAATGAACGAAAAATAAAATGGAGCAGCCTTTGATCTCACAGCTGCCTCTTGATGCGAGATTAGAATATTTAATTTGGACCCACTTGTAATCAACGATCATCGGGACACTCGAATTCAATTTCGAAGCTTCGAATGCTTTTTGCTTTGATCCATAGCCCGCAATGAAATCGGTCCGATGTAAATCTCGTATAGAGCAGATTCAGTGTCCAAACGTGCTGCACTGCACCCATATAGGACGCAACGCTATAAAACCACATCTAAGACATTTGAAGCCGCGCCACCATCGAAATAGCCGAGCCGTATCGAATCCAAGGCTCGATCTTTTCGGTCCGGATATCTCTCTCTCTCTCTCTCTTCGTATGTTTTATGCTCTACTGTTTCCCTTTCGCCCGCACTAGGATGGCCCAATTATTGCCTTACACACAAGAAAGGAGTCATTATTATTATTCTCATTGTTGCATCACTGCCTCTGTTAATGCTGCGATAATACCACATATTATGTATCTAATCATGACCCATTGGAACAATTCGTATGCTATAAGACGAACCAGTTCGGCGAGAGTATAAGTGTGTGTGATTGACCATCCGTGACATCACTTTTCACGGCGTGATGAGCATTTTGGTCGGAAAGATCGTAAAGCGAAAAAATAAAAATCGATACATTTTGTATTAATAAATATTTAGTCGATTAGAAGTAATTACATACTGAAATTCACGAATGTTTTGTTAAATTCAAATAATTATATTAATTTCCATCTTGACAATGTCAAAGTTTTCCTTTATCCTGACTTAATTAATTAGTCAATAATGAATTATTTACTGTAATACGTAATTTATACATCAAGAGGTGCGGTAGCACCTAGCTGGCAAAGTATAAAAAAAAAATTATAAAAAAATTAGTTAGAATTTGATTTAAACAAACGATGTTCATTATAACTGTAAATTAATTTAATTAGGTAATAGTATATTTTGCCCCTAGGGGGTGAAATATTCTATTTCATTGTTGCAAGCTGGTACGATATTTTTCCATCCTTCCGGCAAAAGTATTTACTTTCGCCGTACGCGTAGCCTAGAAAAAGAAGTACTTTTGCCCACTTCTGCGTGTTCGACAGATGCAGTGGTTGCTGTGGCTAGCTCAGCCTAGCAACTTAATATTGATAATAATTTTATCGCCCGTATTACTTAGCCTACAATTTGTCGCGGGCACATCAATACGTAGAGATGTACTAATTACGTGGTTAAAATTATGCAGAGTCCTGAAATATCATTCGCGCATGATGGTATGTCTACGGACGAGAAAGAATGTTGTGTGTAACTTGTTACACACAAGTCAAAATGAAAAAGTGTTTTTTATATTAAAGTTATTGATGCTCGCCCCCCCGACCAGCATCACTCGCTTCGCTCGTGATGCTAATGTCGGGGCGAGCATCAAAATTCGAATCGTAATTACAGAGTCGTATTTTAAAGTTTAGTATGACTCGCTACGCTCACAATGCTAAAAGTGAAGGAAAAGAATTCGCATCGCATATTACTGATTTTATGTAAAAGTCAATAATAACCATAACCGCTTTGTTTTCTGCACAATCAGATGACAAATCAAGACCTCGATGCGAAAGAAAAAACAAATGCAAGTCCGTATGGGCATTGAAAACTTGAATTAATTTTTTTATTTTGAATCTATTTGGATAATTTTATGAAAACTTTTGCGCGGGGATGGAAAAAAATACTATTTCTTACACGGGTGAAAAATGAAACACCCTCATACACGTGATATGACGCCTCGGCTTCGCCTCGGCGCCATTATCACGTGCATGCGGAAGTTTCATTTCTCCCCCTTGTAAGAAAATCTACTAATTTTTATCGCTTATGCGTATTCCAGTAATTTTCTTTCATAATAAAATTTACATTTGTATTTGTTGTATATAGCTCGATGTGCTTCCGCTTTTGCGATTCTCTGAAAGGTCTATTTACGCCTTTGTCGATTCGAATGCACGTTCTCTCTCTCTCTCCTTTAACTCAGCGAAAACGTAGTATAATGAAAAGAGCTTGAAATTACCGAAATCTCTTTTGCTTTTACAAAGCTGTACGACATGCGCAGGTGACACTGAAACAAACATCTCCTTGGGATTAACTAGATATCAATTGAATAAATACATTTCTTTAAAAAACCGAAAAATATTTTTTTTCTCGCAGTATAAGGTTGTACAAAAACAGAAAAATGCCCCGAGCTCTCTCTCTCTCTCTCTCTCTCTCTCTCTACTGTGCATTTGCAATTCCGTGAAATGTTTATTTACGCCCGTTTCTATTTAAATTCGCTCTCTCTCCTTAAGACCAGCAGCAAGGTAAGTAATGAAAGGCTTGAAATCACAGAAATGCCCCGCTCGTTCGTTTGCTTTTGCTTTTGCAGCGTGTGCAGCATGAGGCCAGTATGTGTGTGTGTGTGTGTGTGTGTGTGTGTGTGTGTGTGTGTGCGTTCGAGAAGTCCAAAATTAGATTGAGTTAGGGCGACGTGCGGCGCACTGCAAGGTACGCTACGTACAAATTTTCTTACTTGCTCTTCTGCATATGTATGTACTAACATAGGTTCAAACCTGCAGCTGCGTGTAATGACAATTTTCAAATATGGGAAATAAATAATTCGAATTTCGAGTATTAATTTTTGTATTTTATTTATATAACAATTGATTCAATATAACAAAATGTTGGTACCTATATAAGAACACAAATGAATTTCAGTTCGATTCACACGCCACTTTGAAGTCAAACTCGGATTTTCGATGGATTATATTGTATATTTTTTTCATATCATACGTTTTCATATCAACAGGAATGCTATTTGACTTGGCTTATGCAAAGGATACAAAAATTATAGAAACATTCACGCAATAATTAACTTGTCGTACAATTCATATGTTTCGTCATTTTTTTTCTTTTTTTTTTTTTTTTTTAAACNTTTTTTTTTTTTTTTTTTTTTTTTTTTTGAATAATCAATTTTTTTGTTACATAAATCTAACATCATCGATCGGACTTCTACGCATGAATCCAGAGAAAAAAACATTAAAGTTAACTAAATACAATAAAGCTTAACTATCAAAAATTTACTTAAACGATAGTGAACTCAATATTCGACGTACCTCACAAACTTATAAACATTAATCCTATCATCTAATATAAATTATGATTTCTATACTTCTACAATCAAGCCATATTGTCACTCGATCGTAGAAACCAAATTTTGGCAAGAGTCAAACTTTCCCGTGAAATATCGACAGAGAAAAAACAAAATCGGAGAAAAACAAGTTTGACTAGTTTATACACTCGCTGTTGAAGGCGATGCGCGATGACACGCCCAACCACCGTCGTCGTACAATTAAAAGTAAAAAGAGGAAAAAAAAATTAAAAGAAGAAAAAAAAAGGAAGAAACTTTAAAACAAATTGTTGCAATGTACGGCCTTGTGTAGCTGCTCGATAAATGGGCAACGAGCCGCAAAAGCTCCGTTAGTTACTTATTATAAATATACGTTATCATTGGCTTTGTCGAGCTGTATGATTTGCTGCACAGTGGGAATTCACCCCCGTTAAACAGCTGAGTCTTATGAACTAAGTGATATGTACAAATTGACGATTAAACGTAGATTAACTTATGGATAATTTCTAGGGGTTGCTTACGTATTTCAGAAGGCACCGTTAGAGCTGAAAGCTCAACTGGTGAAAATTAATACTTGCAATTTTATTATCTGAAATTATTCTCAAAAATACATGAGTAACCACAGAAAATTCATGAAAATTTGATTGAAAGTTTTAATTTTCACCTTCAATATTGCAATTTCAAGGTACTCAATTGCCGAAGTGCATTAAACACGCGAAAGTTGGCAAGATTACACGACCACACCTCCGGCTGTCTAACTTACTTATTTGGAATATATCTTAACGCTATATAATAAATAAATATAATATACGTAAAAATTTAGACAAATTCAATTGCACTTTTCAGTGAGTGTACCGATGAGAGGAAGGCACTTTTTGAGACAGTGATAATTATAATAACAGTAACAAGTAATTATCCATGCGCTTATTTACAATGAAAAAAACATTCTTTCCCCAAAGTCCAAGTTTAAATAAAGAAAAAAAAAAGAATATGATATTCAGGTATAAATGGCAGCTTAGTAGGAAATCAGGCAATGCTGAGATTCATGGTAAAGCTCTGCGGTCTCGAGAAAGCAGACACCCTGTTGGGATCGCTGAGATCAAAAGGCTGCAGCACCTTTTTGCTGTTGTTATTGTTATTGTTACTAATGTTGTTATTATTGTTGCAGGTCAAATGATGCTCGGGATTGGGCGATATCACAGACGTCCTTATGACCATGGCGTTGTTGTCCTTTTTTGCTCTCGTTATCGAATCGTCGTCGAAACTCGGCCTCTGTACGATGACACTAGTAGGTTGGCCATTTTTACCGCTGCTCGTCGTCGTCGTCGTCGATGGTATCGTACTCGTGGCGGTGGAAGAAGTGGACGGCGACGACGACGACGACGACGAGGCTAACCTCGGCGAGTCTCGCCTCTGCGATCTCATGCAGGACGACTCCTCGTGCTTGTAGAGATAGGACTTGAGGGCGAAGGCCTTGTTGCAGCGCGAGCACACGTGCGGCTTGAGATTCGAGTGGGTCTGCACGTGGGCGCGCAGATTCGACTTGTCGGCGAAGGCCTTGCTGCAGACGTTGCATTTGAACGGCTTTTCACCTATTATAACAGGAAAATGAGAGTTTGGTCGCTGCACATTTTTATTTACTCGGTATTGTTTATTATATTTCCGTTGCTCGCTTACCCGTGTGAGTGCGTATGTGTCCCTGCAGCAGCCACGGCCTGGAGAAACGCTTGCCGCAGAACTTGCACTCGCAGCCCTGATTGTGCGTGCGTACGTGCATGCTGTAGGCCGGTATGCTCACGTAGATCTTGTCGCAGTGGGGGCAGCGCTTGGCCTTCTTGTCGCCCGGCGAGCGATGGGTCTGCCGGTGTCTGGCCAGATTCGACGAGGTCGAGTACTTTTTCGAGCAGTCCGGGCACTCGTGCTCCTCCTCCGCTTGCTGGCCATTGCCGTTACTATTGTCGATTTGTTGTTGCTGGTTACTGGTCAAAGGACCGTCGGACTCTTTGGGAGTTTCCGAACTGCTGCTAGTACTGCTGCTGTTGCTGTTACTGTTCGAGCAGTCATTTACTCGTGATGGCTCTTCGATCTATGAAAAAAAAATAAATAAATAAATAAATAATAATAATAAATAAACGTTGACGATTTTTCCCGAATCAGATGAAGATCCTCAACTCACCTTAATGAATTCCGGCTCCAACTTAAAGCTCCCACCGGCCGCAGATTCGTTTTGCTGCTGCTGCTGGGCATTATTATGATGATGATGATGTTGATAACGCTCGAACCTGCTGACCAGCGGATGGACGAGTGTGCCGGCGGCCGCGCACACCTCGGCCAACTGCGTCAGATTGAACAGTTCGTCGGGACAGCAGTCGCTGGCGTTGGAGCTGTTGTCGCTGCCGCACTCGCTCGCCCCGTCGGAGGTCGAGTGACGATACTGCTGCTCCGAGCTCACGCTGCTGTAGTCTGGAACAAGAATCAGACGTTCGTTTGATATTTACGTCGATATTTTCAAGTGCTCCCTTTGGTAATGGTTTTGAATAATCTCGATACGAGCTTGAGCTTTCGATATTTTACCGATTTTGCAGCGAGTCTCGCGGCTCGCGGTCGCGCAAGGTGGTTTTTGTGCATGCAGAAATTTCGTATATATCGACGAGCAAAATTTGGCAACTAATCTTTCGATTTTGGCTCGAATCCAGAGAAATCCAATTTCATCGAATGAATTAGCAGCATCTCTCTATCTTTGGTCTATAAATCTTCATATTTATATAACATGTACTTGATTTGACAGCGATTTAATCTAATTTTCTCTGTCTCTTTCGCGCGTGGGATGGATGTTGACCTAACATCGATCGATTCCACCATACATCCATCTAAATTTAAATCATAAATACGTCGTCAAGCCAAACTTACTCTTCATAGTTTCTCTCTCTCTCTTCGAGTGTGTATACATCAAATAGAAGTTAATCTAAGAGCGGAAAACGAAAGAGAAGTTAAGAAAAAAAAAATTAATTATGTAACTCGTCACGTCCAACTCGCAGCAGCGGCAGAGATAGACAGACAGACAGACAAGTCGCCGGTGTGTTTAGCGAAAGAGAGAGAGAGAGATAGAGAGAAGTAACACACGTACAGAGCAACTCTCGAAAGTATATAATACCACCTCGACGATGTGCTGCTGCTCGAGTCGCGTTCCTCTTTTAGCGAAGCCCAAAAATAGCGATACTCTCGTGCGCTTTGCTGCTGACTCTCTCTCTCTCTGAGGGAGAGAGAGAGAGAGAAATATATGCTATGCTCAGCGGCGACCGCCTCTGCAGCGGCAGCAGTGCGGGGAGTTGAATGGCTCTCGGCATGCGCCGAGGAAAGAGAGAGACGGAGAGAGAAAGAGAGCTTTTAGCCGAGCGGCGAGCTTTTCTCTCGCGTAAGCCGAGCCAGAGCCGATCTATATAGATTTTGCAAAGGCGCCCCGACACAGACACACATTCGCGCAACTTGTTGTTAGCGGGCAAGGTGTTTTTCCACGCGCGCTACAATGATGATATATAGCAAGCATGCTTTTCCCTGCAGTGATTCTTGTAAGATCATCTTTTTAATTAAATAGAATGTACGATTCGAGATACGAAGATGACTTTTCTTGGATTTTAATTTTCAACGTAAGTTGAGACCTTTGCCATGAGAGTGATAAAGAGAGAGAGAGAGAGGGATAGAAGATCGACCGAGTTATTCGCACACCGCTGCGGGCCCCGCAGAGATGAAAAAACAAGATTGTCTATTTAAGATCTACGTGGAAATGCGTCGGGGTAAAGCCACCGCTACCGCTGCTGCTCTTTCTTTTTTCGCGGCACGTAAAATCCTATTTGTGGCCTCCCGGACGAGGAGGAATCGCGCCTCGTTTCGTTCGCACACACACACTTTTTCCTTCCTTTACTTGGGCGTACGCATGTACGTATTTACGCGTGTACTTACTGCAACAATTTTTTTTTCTTTTTCGCTGTTTCTTTTTTTTTACTTCGACGTATACTTTCTTTTCTCGTCTCGAGATAGAATCTCAATCAAGAAATTTCCTGCGTGACTTTTGCACGTATTACATTACTCAATATTTTGCAACGTGCTTGCGCGCTCGCGACGAAAGCTTCGCCGAGAGGAGAAAAATGGGGAAAAAAAAGAAACGACGATCCGCGAGAGGACGCGTGACACATTATAATAATGGCAAAATAATCTAACCTCCTTACGATCAACAGGAGGCTGAGGTGGGTTTCAGGGGCCAATGGATAATTGCAAACGAGATGACGACGATTTTGATGTAAAGCAAGACTTTTTCACGACGATTATTGCATATTACGCATTGAAATTATAATAGCGATAAAAAAAGCTCTTGTAGCTGTGGACACTTACCGATTCTTCGATTGATGCAATTATTGCGATTGAACTCGGTGCTGCTGCTGCTCTCATAACGCCGGCTTGGCAGCAGATACGACTGCTGCATATCTTTGCAGGACTCGCGTTGTTGCACCTCACAATTCATCTATTTTTTATTATATTGTCACCAAGAGGGTAGGAAAGATGAGATCGTTCAAATTATCGCTGATCGTCCAAGCAACTATATACGTAGAAAACAACAACCACCGGATAACAAGAACAATAACAACAACAACAAAAGCTTCACTAAAAAATGGTTGTTATATTTTTTCTTTCTTTTTTTTTTTATCGATTGGTTTCTTTTCGTCTGCTGCTGCTGCTGCTGCTGCTGCACCTCTGCGCCGATGCGTCGTGTGCGCCGCCGCGATCTTATGTATTGCCGAAAATCCTACAAGTGAACCGAACGAGGGCCGGTGGCCAAGTGGTAGTCCGGTACGCGTCGTCGGGCCTACATATAGCTATATCGAGCCGCCCCTACTTCGTCGGTTTTCTAAGACCGACTACTGCGTATGCCGTCTGTGTGTGCGCGCGTGTATATAGGTATACAAATACAACGTGAAATTTCGTCTCTCTCTCTGTGCCTCTGTATACATATAAATGTGAGTCAGTGTATGCGTGTGTGTGTGAGACACACAGTCAGTCACATTGGTATTGCATTACTCTATATTTATACATATCGCACCACCACCACCACCACCACCACCACCAAGCCGAGAGCGAGCGCAGAAAAAGCACACGAGCGAGCATCGTCGTCTTCGGTATAATATAGTCGGAGATGAAAAGTGAATATATGGAGTAATGCGTGCGCGGAGCCGAGCGAGAATTATGACTCCTCCCCCGCAGCTGTTTTTCGAGCCTCGTGCCTCGTAATAATATACTGTATACGTGCCTGATCGGCTCGCCCGGCGCACCCGCACCCACACCGAGTGGGTCCCAATAATAATTATAATAGCGCACACGACTCGCACATGGTGTAGCGTAGCTGCACGCACACATGCACCGCGCATATATTTAAAAAACATTGCGATCGTATACGCGGCTGCTACCGTACGATATAAACATGTGTATTAAGAAGGGTCGTAAAGTTTTTTAAATGTCTCCCCTGTCCCCCTTCTACTCCTTACTCTCGTTGACGCGCGCGAGACTACATGATACGAGTTACGAGTCTATGATACGCTATATTTTCAAATTGAACATAAATCGCGTCGAACGGCACGCGTATCTATCCCTGAAATGGGCACTTGATACGACCGTCGATTCTTTTTTAATTGTACATAAAATCAATTGAGAAAGCTCGTTCGAGGGTTCCAAGTTATATACATTACATTAGCGATGTATTATCGTCGTCCCACAAAAAACGAAGTGTATTTCTACGTATTTTGACCCGCTGAATCCGAATGTTCAACTCTCACCTCGCTCAGTTTTAATTAATTGTTTATACGGATATAACTCCTAAACTATTGAATTTTTACCAAAACAATTTCATTTTATTGTACACAAAAAGACAAAAATTTCCTTTTTTTATTCGTCTTACTACGAACCGATGATATCGTTAAAATAGTAAAAAATGACGATATTGCATAAGGTCAATGCGTAGAGCTCGGACTGCCGCGTCCGTATATCGTTCATCTACCACCATTTTTCACTAATAATATCTCCGGTTCTACTGATCGTATCAAGACGAATGAAAAAAGGAAAGTTTTGTCTTTTTGTGTACAATAAAATGAAATTGTTTTGGTAAAAATTCAATAGTTTAGGAGTTATAGCCTTATAAACAATTAATTTGTTTATCACAAATTACTCGACCATCCGAGCGAGGTGAGAGTTGAAAATTCGGATTCAGCGGGTCAAAATACGTAGAAATACACTTCGTTTTTTGTGGGACCTTCCAATGCATACGAAACCCCCCCTCAGCACCTAGACGAACTCTTGATTCGGATCCAATTGATGCGATCTCGCGCGGGCGACACGTTACGCACAAGGTATATTCTCGGCTTCTCGCGGCGGTGGCATCGAGCGCAACAGGTGAGACAAAGCCAACTATTCGTTGAATATAGCTGTTATTATTATCATTACGTTAGTCGCGTGAACCCATCGACTCGCGATTACATATAGTAGCCGATTATGTATCGAATGCATCGAATTTCTCGCAGGCTTCGAAATAGCTTCGAAATCGTAACATTTTTCGAGCGCGAGGAAAAAACATCGCGAAAATAGCCGCGAAGCCTCGAAGTACACGTACGTATAAAATAATCAGCGCTGCAATCCGTGCGAAATACTATACGTATTCGCGCGGCGTGTGCAAGTGGGTACGAGAAGTGACGATAACGTCGACCCCGCTGTCGCTGCCGCAAAGCAAAGCAAGATTCGCATGTTCTATTTTTGACGGTCCTGCGCGCGCGCATACACAAGCAAGGCACAGCTACATACACACACTTTTACATGCGAGAGAGAGAGAGAGAGAGAGGCAGTATGGCACACGTCGCCGGATACCGCACTCGCTCGTATGTACACATATAAAAGCTCCCTTTCTCGTAGCCTACGGCTTTCGCCCAATCGTTTTCGAGCCCACCGACCACTCATAACACTTGTTATTCTTATTTTTTTTTCTGCCTGGATGCAAAAGTTGACGATTCGGGATTAGTGATGGACGTTTTTCTCAAAAGCTGAGAGCTTCTCGAATTAAAAATCAGATACCAATTCGTTGTTAAAAAAATTCCGTATTATTCGAGGCGATGAAATCGAAAATTACGAGCTTCGCGATTTTTAATGCCGGACATAACACACTTGTCGTCGTTAAACCGTTATCTCTCTTTCTTTTTCTCGCTCGTCTAGAGCTGCTAAATATCAATTTTGATTCTTCTTTTTATTTATTTTTTTTATTATTTCACTCGCACTAGCTCGACGCTCAAATGTTTGTAGGTCTTAGTCATGTATAGTATTATTATAAGTTTTACAAGCTCGCGCAGTATGCGCGCAAAATCAGAGTCTCTCTCTCTCTCTCTCTCTCTCATCTCGCATTTTTGGCTTTGGGCCATGGAATCGTCGTCGGTGCAGTGGGAACCACCGAGCGAATAATCGCGACGTCGCGTCGTCGTCGTAGTCGAGCGATTTTATATATAGCATATTATTATACCTAAGTAATATACGCACGCATCGTGCATAATATATGAACATCGCAGAAAACACGCATGGCTTTTTTTGACCGAGCTTTTGCGCGAGTATTATTTCACGAGCTTTTGCGTGCGTGGCCCAAAGTAATGTGTTTCGACGTAATACCGTTGGCGTTTGTTTTTTTTTTTTTTTTTGAACGAGTTCGAAGAGAGAGAAAGAGAGAGAGAGAGAGAGAGAGAAAGAATGAGAAAAAAAACGTAGTAGAAAAAACAAATATCGTTAACTCACACACATGTAGACAGACAGTGTGCAAAACACCATATAACTCCACTAGATGATCATATATTTAAAATAGATCTCTCTCCTCTGTATTTTCCAAAAAGAAAGAAAAAGAAGCCGTATATAATACGTATATATGTGGCTAAAAGACTCGATTTTTCGGCATACTACCAAACAGGTGTCGAATATTTTCCTCTTTCTTTTCATCTCTTAAAATAAAGCTCTCTCTCTCTCTCTCTCTCTCTCTCTCTCTGATTCTGGCAAGTCGAGAAGCTGGTGTGTGCGCGCACACATTATATACGTGCATAAACACATCTCGAGCTATTACATTTGAAGCTTCGGCTCACCGAGCTGACGTAAGCTCGATCGACAACTTTGAAGGGATTTCAAGTGCAAAGACGACTTGTTCTCGAAGTCACATGCATATATATCTCGTAATATATATTCAACGTCTCTGATCGCAATGATCACGATAGTGATGAGCCGATATTACATATCTTTGAGAAAGTCAAGTTTTTTACGTGATACAGTTACTGTTCGTAAATTGGATGGGTTTGATAACATTGCAAGCTCAATCACCTAGATGTTGATTCAAGCTTACACGCTGACTTCCTTCCGAGCTACCGAGGGCTGATTGGAAAGTGCGCACCGCACGAACTTCCTCGCTCAAGAGAGGCAGAGTCGTTACAAGGATTTACCGGGAACAAAATGCGTATCCGTTATCATATACGACGAATATTACGATATGTATAATATTATTATGTACATTAACGAGCATTGTGTACACCCCCGACACGAGCTTATACATATATCGCTTCTCGATGGCGACGGCGGTGGTACACACTGGATACACATGTACGCGTCGAGCTATTTTTACACTCGTACATTTCCGGAAAGCGCGCACCTACCGTACGCACTCTCGCGTGTATTATATATGTGCTCTGTGTGGATTATATATACGCGACGACGACGATGGCTTTAATATACGTGGTGTATATCTTTTTTCCATTGAACTATACGAAAATAGCCTTTTTGTCAAGCGCCGAACTTCGGAGACTAAATCCTTTTTTTGCGCAAAAAATGGAAAATTTTTTCCTCGTTTATATTTCTCTCCGCCAGAAAAATATATACTGTTTTTCCAGACAGCAAAGCTCCAACCGCTATTCGTTTGGTGCGTATACGCAGGGTAATGAGGTTTTCCGCAAAGACATCGAAAAATCGAATTTTCGAACTGCTTCTGTTTGATCTCATCTTTTGAATACTAAGATGTACTTTTAAAGCTCTTGTATTGAAATGAAAACGATTGGTGTAATTTAGAGTAATGTTGAACTTTTGTTAAAGTTGTCGAATCGTTCGATAACGAGAACGCAGAATTTCAACTATTTAAATTCATATTTAATTTATATTATTTTTCCGAATTCTATTGATCGAGAACCCGAGAATTTCAATTAAACATTTTAATCAAGAATTCGAGAATTTCAACTATTTAATAAAATCTTTAATTTTGTTTTTTCTCTAAAATTGATTGACTCGAAATAGTAGGATCCGAGAACTACCTGGTGTTCAATTACTGGCAAAATTAATCCTTTATGAGAAAAATACTATGTATCATTTATGACAGGGAAATCTGACTAAAAAATGAGCAACAAAACTCGGCGCACGTATATGGTCAAATCCAAAAATAAAATGCCGTTTCGTTAAAAGGTGAAATTTGTTTGGGGTGCCTGGCGGCCCGGACCCCCGCAAATTACTCCTAGGACCTCTAGGAGGGGAAAAAACGCGTGAACATGAAATTTGAAAATCTTTTCACGCAAATACAGCTTATTACTCGATTTCCAAGTCGTTGAAAAAGTATCAAAACTCATCTGAAAAAAGTAACTGACTACTGTATTCGATAGGAAATTTTCTCAGCTATCCGATGGTGATATCAGATTTTTCGAAATATTCAATTTACACCGCGAAAATCGCCATCAAACATTGAGGGCCAAATATCTCGAAGTGCTCTCGAGTTGCAGACGGTAAAAGCACAGATTTCAACAGGCAAAATCCCATTTTCTGCTGCACAACTAATGCAGCGCGTAATGTTAAACTCGAACGGGTCAAAAAATCGAATTCAGCGTACTGAATCACTCGATGTACTGATCAAATTGTATCAAACATAAGTCCGTAGTGCCCGCCATGCACGAGGTTTAAAATGTCAAACCCCCTCTGTTCTATAATAAATGCACATATGCACAGAAAAAAAAGAAAAAACAAGAAAACAGACTAGTTACTCAAATGTGCACTGTACACTGCGCGCGTTATGGTTATTTTCGATCGCACTCCTCCGCAGCTGCAGCCAACCAGTCAGTCAGCCAGCCAGCCTGCCTGCCTGCAGTGGCCACTTTGGCGCACGCCAAGAGCCCGTATTTTACCTCCCGCTCGAGCGTCCTACGACTACGAAAAAAAAAAATTAGAGCGAAAAAAATGCATGGACAGAGACATATATTGGCTAGAGCAAACACGATCGCTCATTAAAAAATTCGCAATTGTTTTTATCAAATTTTCAAAAGCTTCACTTCGCTTTGAAATGCCAAAATTGCACGAGCGATGTAATATCCGCGTTATACAGTGAGAGTCATCCTTAAAATGACGCGCTCGCGCGTGTAGAGGTTCGCTGCCAACGGCATTTTTGGAAAATATTCGACGACGGCGATGCGAGTATTTTAATTATGCTGAGCATAGCGAAGTCGTTCTACCTGCAGCTTCGTATTTTTTATCAACTTTTTGTGTCAACGGTTTCTCGTGAACGAGTGGACCGATTTGCATAAAACTTATTGGGTTTTGTTTATTTTTGTCGGACGGAGTGCTGATTGTCTAATCGTTATCTGCATTGTCACCCCTTATGCACTTATATGCACCTTTAATGAAAGTTGCATTTTTCTTCAATAACATTGAAAAAATTATTGTAGTTTGGTGTGAGAATTTTTTAATTTCACAGAACTTAGGATGCAGGTATCAGGCAATGAGGAATTCTTTTTTGGTTCGGCGTCATAATGCAGTTGAATGCACTTAGATGCACTTTTTTGCATTTTTTCATGTATTCCCTGAAATTACTGAAATTCAGCGGAGAAATTTTTTAATTAAGCGACGTCTCGCGCGTGTATTTCGGGCTGCGTGTATTTTTGTGATTCGGGATCATAATGCAGCTGGATGCACTTGGATGCAGTTTTATGCATTGTTTATGTGTTTCCTTGAAATTGCCTTATTTCGTCTGGAAATTTTTTTATTTCAGCGAAAACTTGCGCTTGGGTTGAGGGCGGAGTGTATTATCGTGCTTCGGCGTCATAATGTAGCTGGATGCACATTGCACAGTCATGATATCGACACAGTGTCGTGATTATATAAATAGTAGTGAATTTAGTACGTTATATTAACGAATACATCAACTCAGAGGATTGCAATTTTTAAGGACTTTTTAACATAAACTGGATATTGAATATTTATCAAAAGTGTTGTATTCTCATGTGTGACTATAAGTAGGCAATTTTATTGAACATTTTTATGCGGTTATTCGTAGTAAATAATTTGTGTGTCCTCTCGATGATATAATATGTCGAGTTCCAGTTACAAATTCTGTCCAAAACCGCTCTTTAATCGGTTCGACTTGTTCGTTTATGCAATTTTATATACAAATTTTAACTCGTTGTTTCACCGTTGTATGCACACCGTCTGAATAAATGTGTAAAAGTAGATGTAGGTCGTATCTGACCCTTTTGTTAAACGTTTCTGTGTTATGCGTACGTCGATCGTCAATATATTTATAATACGTTTGAATCACTGTTGTCTAAATCAATATATCTAAATTTGAAATTATGTTTTTTAGATATACAATAATGTAAGAGTGAACTTAGAATAAAATATTCGAGAGCCTTATTCGTTCGTCTTTAATTGTCGTAAATTATTTATTATGTATAACCGCATGTTAATGTTCAATAAAAATTGCAAATTTATAGTCGCACATGAGAATACAAAACTTTTAATAAATATTCAATATCCAGTTTATGATAAAAAGTCCTTAGGAATTGCAATGCTTGATCCTCTGATATTTTGTCGATGTATTCGTTGATATAACTTACTAAATTCACTACTATTTATATAATTATGGCACTGTAACGATATCATGCACCCGTTTATTCATACGTATGTGCTCAGCATTCTGCAACTGGAGCTGCCACTAGTTTTACTTTCTTTTCATTTAATAATAAATCCGCGTATCACATATACGAGATACATTCGATGAATTTCGTTGCTCGATATAATATCGTGTACTATATACATAGTATAGGTCATGCGTGCAGGACGTACACGCAGATATCGCACGAAAAAAGACAAAATATATCGAGCGAGCTCAGCTATTACACTAGCTGCAAAAAGACGCGCGCTACTCTGGATGCTGGCCAATTCGCGCGCTCGAGTGCGATCATCCCCGCACATGACACATAAATCGGACCGCGCTGCACGGCTGCTGCACTGCTGCACTCGCGTCACTCGACACGCGGGCGGTCACGAGCTTTTTACGCGCGCGCGTTTTCATCGAAAAAAGAAAGAAAGATCATGTACGCGAACGCGAGTATCGTCGTCGTAGTATAGTTGTCGTCGTGGGAAAAAAATTCGGGAAAAAATTGGATACTCTCGTAAGTCGAGCGCACGACCTTTCTTTTCACGAGTTATATTTTTCTTGAAAGCAAATTGTGTGATTTCAGTTGGGAGGCATGTTATATGCATCGTCGTGTAATATACCGTTTGAACCGCCCACGCGAAACGACGTTGCCGCGGTTGCTGCTGTGATATGATTTCAGGGTACGAAGCAACGCCGAATTGCTGTATAGGATTCGCGTGTAAAGCATGATGGTATACACCACACGAAATCGACGAATCGCATTCATAAATCGAGAAAAGCGATCTCTAGAATTGGCAAATGTTAAAACTGCAAAGTTCGTATGCAAGGACTCGTACGAGGAAGTGATTAAAAGAGCACAGACACGCGTGTATTATAATGGACGCGTTGAAAAGTATCGAGTCTTCCAGATGCGTCCGCCACTGACGCCGTAGGGTGATTTAAATTTCAAAGTATATACTATGTGCGTTGTACGCAGATGCAGCCCCTATATTATAATACGAAGTATCATTGTGACATTGGGCGAGGCGCGTGTATATAATATGTGCATGGCTCGATTTTCGCTTCTGTTTCGAGGAGAGTTCACAGGTGGGCCACGAGTTCGGTGATTCAAATTCAAAAGCTCTCGTACGCGCACGCGTATACGCTTATACCAATACACTCGCACCCACTTGAGCTTGATAGAGATTTATTTATATTTATATAATACGCGGCTATAGCCACCTCAAAGTGTTACTCGTTAATCGATCGTTTTTGGAGCACTCGCGATTAGCATCGTAAAGATGAAAAAACGCGCGAATAAAGCATCTCTCGATAGTTCGTATATTTTCATCTTCGCCTATGATTCAGAAACATACAATAATAAACGTGATATAATTCCCCCCATGAGCGATAAATAATTACGACGAGTATTAGACCTATTATATATATCCCTTTAAGCCCATGCAGACTAAACTTCTATATCTTTCCGTTCTTCATCTTCTTTTTCATCATTTTTTTTCGTTTTTTTTTTATTTTGCTGTTAATGCTTCGCATTGCTATTCGCAAGCTGCTTCTCTAGGAGCTCGAAAATAGAAGTCGTCGTCGCAGCAGCCGCACACCGGCGTAGAGAGACGAGAGAGTATAGCAGTGGAAGTCGTTGGATGGTCGTTGACCCAGAGTCGCGACACAAACCCTAACATAATGTAAGAGCAAGACAACACGATGGTTAGTTATGATCGTTATATTGCCTGTGCGCGGCGGCAACTTGTGTGTTTGTGTTTTCACTTAAAAGTGGATTTTTTCAGCTGGGTGAAATCGTAGTATATAGGTGTCTAGTAGCACGTGAGCACACACATGCTCTTTTTTAGCTTCGAAGGGGTCGATTGCTGTATAATGCTGCAAACATCAAGTACTCGACTTGTCATAGATGGATAAATAACGTGCAATTAAAATTAGTCGATTTGGCCAAAAAATTTTTTTTTTATTGTCCCTCTTTCCTTCTTTCGTTCCCTCTCTAATATCTCGGAAGTACGAGTATGCGTGCGAAGCCGTGAGCATCTGCGCAAGTTACGACCGAGAGAGGAAATAAGCTAAAGATTCGTCTCGCGAGGAGTAAAAAAAAAGCGAGTCACAGAGAGAGAGAGAGAGGAAGGGTTCAGTGCCGCTGCAGACTCGAAGAGAATTAAGAGAGAAGGAGAGAGTCAAAGGGCGCGTGTGTTTGTAAACTGTGGCACGCGACCAGCCACGCGCTACTGCCGCTGCTACACTGCTCCTTCTTTTTTTTTTTATGATCGTCTCTCGATTTCTTTTACGGCCGCGTAAAAAAGCCTTTTATAGTAGTAGCAACGCAAGCTGCAACGGGCTCCCCTTTCTCTCAGGTGCGGAAGCTATCGGATTTTTCGACATGTGTATACAATTATTATTACATTACATTAATAGCTGCATGCGACTCTCTTTTCATCATTTTTCCTATATTGCGCATCGATCGGCTAATTTTTCAATAATATGCTTTGAGTTTGCACAGACTCGTTGGGTATTTTGAAGCGCAAAAACGACAGGATTGTACCATTATTTGCCGAGCACTCGAGTCTCTACAATTACATTATATGTATGCACAATATAAACAGATTATATGCATATAATATGCGCGAGTGTGCGCACGATGCGGATCGCCGTCGCAGTTTTCGCTCTGCTCTCGAATTCCACTTATTCGATCTGCCGATACATATGCGATCGCCGTATACACACCTGGGCCAATACTCATCCGCGCGCGCAGCTCTCGTTGATTTTCTCTCTCACTCTTCTGTAAATATTTGAATTGTTTTGTTTAACCTCCGAGCCTTATGCGGTATTTACAACTATGTATGTAGGCGTAATAAATCCAGTTACAATCGATATAATCCAACTCTCTCTCTATTAAAGGGTAGACACGCGCCCGGCGTACGCTTTCGTTTCATCGAGTTTAAAACCTCGTACCGCACAACACTACAACGTGTTACCGTACTACGCAATATCGATTCGAGTAAACACGACCCGATGTATTACGCCGCTGTACATAAAATTATGTGCGTTTGAGCGTTTTCCTGCGCGAATTTTCACGACGCCCAGATTATGATACCTTGCGTGACGCACGTTGAATTTAAACGTGCACTAAAACTGTTATCAACAGAATCCCAAAAACTGTCGCGAATAACACGATGAAAAGGACGAGGACGAGGCAAAAGAGAGACACGACGATGAGCTCCCGCTGAGGGTGGCGGTGGTATCATACACATCGTTGTGGTACATAAGCTTATTGTACACATATAATATGAATGCATCGCTGCTTATGCCACGAGGCGTAAGCGCACGTCGAGTTCGGTCGCGCGGGGGTGGTATATTACAGTATATACCATACAGCTGCTCGCACGCTCAAATCCGTATAAGTTTGTCGCCGCGCGCTAATTTTAAAATGCTCGTGGATCCGCGCGTGGTGTATATTATAATACGCCTGCACATTCGCTTACTCCTTTTGCGCGAGCAGCTGCACACCGAGTATATGTACACACTTCTTTTTTATGTATAGAGATTATATATGCGCGTGTACGTAGGTGAAAAATTGTATCGTACGTAGCAAGCGAAGCACAGCCACTGCGAGTACATAGCTTATTTTCGGGCTTTTATTTTTTTGCAGGCAGTATGTATTATAATACAACGCACGGCCTTTTTGAGAGTTTGAAAGAGATGCGGTCTTTTCATGAAGGATAGCTATTGCTGCTCGTACGCATAATTGTGTACTGCACACTGACAGTTGAAACAAATTGTTTCTACGTTAATTTTTCTTTAATCATTTTTCGTCTGATCCGGTTGGAAAAGTAATTATTAACTTTAAAAAAATGGTCTATGAAAGCACTTGAGCGCTCAAATATGAGAGGAACTTCTGTTTGCCGCCAGTCGATAACGTATGCGCTTATTTATCTTTGAAAAAGTTTCGAAATTATTCAAAGTAATGTGTGTATTAATATTTTTCAGTTTTCAGTTTTTTTTTGCAAGACCCTTTTGCTTTTTTAGCACGGAAGGCGACAAGTGCCCTTTTCATCTCTAAAGGCTTGTGATAATCATTTTTCTGATTGGTATACAGATGAATAAATGAAAACTACCACTTTTCTACGCATATAAACATACAGTTCTCGATTCTACCGAGCTTTTATCCTAGCTTGCAATTCGCCGCCACCACCACTTGGCGCGACTCGCCACGAGCTTTACCGTGTAATAAGCTTCGCAATTATCGCAGAGGACGGAAATATAATTCACGAGATTTTCGCTCGGAATATTATTACGGAGTTTCGTACGCGGGCCCCGACGTAATTACGAGAAAGACGACCTGCGCTCGCACACTCAACTCGGTGGTATATAATGCATACACAGAACCGAGAGCCATCATCTCAGCCACCGTGGTGCGTTACACAGACTGCGTGCAAGTATATAAATACGCGCTCGAGCCGCACGGAGAAGAAGAGCACTGCGGCGAGCAGCTCGGTGGTGGCTATATAATGCGAATGGATTCTTTTCCCGTTTTAGACTCGCTGTGCATTATGTCTTCGCGTATACGGCATCGTTTTGGAGCGAGAGAGAACGAAAAAGCAAGCGGGCATTATAACATATATATAAAACAACGGAAACGAGTAAGCTCCTGAGTGTTTTTTTTTCGCTTCGCGAGTTCCGGACTTCTTTCGCTTGAATCTTAAGAACGAGAAATCGATGGATGACGCGCGGCTTTTAAACCATATAGAGAGAGGTGTAATGCACTCGAAACTTCAAGTGCGATGATTCTTCATCGACGATTACGCCGAACTTCGATGTTATTTTTAAAAGAGAGAAAAATTACTTCGATTTATACCCCCCTGAGAAAGCACAGTTCGATACGCGCGCACGTGGTTATTGAAGCACAAGTGGGAGCATGCGGCAACTTGTTGCTCCTACTGTGTGCACGATTTTTCTCTCTCTCTCTCATTTCCAATTTGATATAATTTGAACTCTCACGATGACCTTCCGACGGAATAAGGCCTCGAATCGATCCGCCCCCGTGCCTTGGCCAGATGCTCGCATAGAGTATAGCTTTGCCTGCCTGCGTGGGGTGATCCACTCCGACATTTAAATACCAACGCGGGGACCTCCGCTGAAATATCGTGTATTTATGCTGTATACAAGAAAAAACATGTATATAGTTAGACTCTCGAGGCAATTCGATCCGGTGGGCTCTGCTCTATTTGCTGCTGCTGCTTGGGTGTGTACGTGTGTGTGTGTATACATAAAAGAACGAGGTGGTCGCACGCGCTCTGGGGTACTTGTTGATTTTTCTTCTCAATATAGTCTTTGCGACCATGGTTTTATGTATTATTTTTTAAAATTTTACAATCAAGTATAAAATTAAATTTTGTAGATAAAATTTTATTCTTTATTAAAATTTATTCAATTTTATACTATATTACTATTTTTAATAAAAATTCTTATGTACAAACTTACAAATAACAAATGGGTTTGGCAGCAAATAAAAAACAATCAATGCTCTTACGAACTAACTTCCTTAAATACTGCTCCAATCACATTGTCCTTTTGATGAATGAGGATTTGCCTGAAATAGAAGAAATGTTTAGTTTGACTCAGTAATAAATATTGCTCTGTTGCATTGAATTTAATTAAAACAATGATGATTATCAAATTATTGTAACATTGGATACTTGCATTGGTTTAGAATGTATATTTTACCTTGTATCGTTTTGAAGAGAAATGACAGGTGGCTTTGAATTTGGCTCAATCTTTCTGGACATTTCAGCGATAGCTGCTATAACACCTGAACTAGTTCTTGATGCTATTCCACTAGCTACATTTGAAAAAAATACCATATTTTATTAGTTTGAATTGTATGAATAGAATAATTAGCTAAGCGTAATTCATATTTTTTATCAAATTTGACTTGCTACAGTTTCAAAAATTTAAATTACCTGCTAGACAAAGTCCAGATTTGTCTGTTAATAGGCATCCTATTACATCTTTGCTTCGATTCCTGTAAATATACAATGCAACATATATTATTTGTTATCAAAGTGTCAATACATAACCTTAAACATGCGTACTTACAGTTCTTTTATTTGTCTTTCAAAGCCTTTCTCCATTTTCTTTGTTTTACTGTCTTGTATATAATTTTATCGAAATTTACTTGAAAACAATTCCACAACTTCGATTTTTTTTAATCATAGAAGAAAGATCAGAGAGATATTTGAATGATTCAAAGCTATGTCAATAAATATGACACTTTTCTGCTCTCATGCATGTATACATACAAAGGTGTGTTTTTGTATACAGTCCATGATGAGACGGCAGCACTATACTACATTACAGAAAATTTTCAATTTTTAATTTGTTGTTACTTTTTATAGCTCAGTATTTAGAGTTACCAAAATAAATTATTTCTACATGAATATCTTATTGTATATATAAAATGTATATATCTTTGAAATGAATTCTTAAATCATTTTTAGCAACTTCATGAATAATTGAATTACAAATATTTTTTATTTCTGTTTATATGATATAATATAATACCTCAAATAACGACAATAAACAAATTCTGTTTTTGAACAAAGCAATCAAAACAATAATTTTTTCTTTGATTAAATTTAATCACTTCTCTCTACTTAATGGGTAGAATTAAAAACCAATTATAAATATTATAAATGATAATCTTTACAATTCAATATTCAGAATTACCTAAATAAATTATTTCCTATGTAAAATATTTATAACATTACACCGAAACAATCGATTAGTGCTGAAAAGAATTCCTAAGTTATTTTTAGAAGATCTGTCAAATTATTGAAACATATCTTTTTGCTTACTTCTTATGACTCATTATGTCAATTAACAACAGAAAATGAATTCTATCTTTTCACAAAATAATAAATAATTATAATTTTATTTACCCTAATAGTTATTAAGAATAGTATTAAAATAATGATTCTTATTCTTATAAACCAAGAATGAAATCTTCAGTTCCAATAATTTTACTTTTATCCACAAACAGTTTAGTTTTACTTTCTTTTCCACTTATTCTTAATGCTACTGGATATATTTGATCACATTCTGTTTGTTGACTTTTATTTATATTTTTATTATTAGATAAACTATCACAAATATTTGATGCTATTGAATGTATTTGTTCACTCCTTTTTACTAAAGCTACTGGATATATTCCATTACATTCTTCGTACTGATTTTGATTAATAATACTATTAACGGATAAGCTATCACACAAATTCAATGCTGCTGAATGCATGTGTATAAACGTTGGTGTCTGTGAAACATCAATAATGGGTTGTTCACCAATATATTTTGTTGTATCCCTTGCCTTTTCTTTCTTCTCTGTTACATTTTGATTTGAAATAACTTTGTATAATAAATTGGATCGTTCAGATCCATCCTTTGAAATGATTCTATTTTTTAAATCCAATTTAATTTTTTCGTACATATTCTGGTCAATATATAGTAATTTAAGACTTTGTTCTTCATTTATATTTTGAGAAGCAGACGAGGCTGTTTGATGAATTTTCAACTGTTGTTGAATTTGTTGACCTAGATTTGAGCCAAAATCAGATACACTTGAAGGAAGAAGCTGTACAACTTGAAGGTTTTGCCTATTATTGGCAATTGTCTGTGTTATATTTTTTAGAATACTATTGTTCTGAATCGAATTGTTATTTGCAAAAGTTTTAAGCTTTGAAGTAATAGTACTTTTCTCTAAACTGCGACTATACGGGTGATCACGAGCCATGGCGCGCAAAATTTACCAAAACAGTAACCTGGAAAAATTCGAATTATTTATTTATATTTCCTAAACATCACAATCACTTTATTTACCGTTTACCCAGATCGATTATATTCAATAAATTTTTATTTAATACACTTTATGTAGTTGCACAGAAGGAATTTATCCTCGTTTTAAAAAACTGTTGTTAAACTATACAAGCAAAAATCACTCGGACACTTTGACTCGCCGATTCAAACTCCATGCACGCATTGGCTGTCACTGCTCCAGTCGAAACTCAGAAGGATCATTCGTGGAATTGCGATTCGCACGCGGCTGGGTATGTTGGCATGGAGAGATAATCGTTTGTTTTGAAAACGAAATCGCCGTTGTTGATTCCGTTCCATTATAATAGAAAAATTGATTCGAACGAAGCACGCATTCTTATTATCAAATGGAATAAGGGTAAAAACGCTTGTTAAATTTTTAAAAAAGGTAATTTTTATTAAATTTGTTATCAATATGATTCATTAGTTTAGATGATAAAATTGCATTTATACACATTAAAATCACTTCAACATGAATAAAAAAGAACATAATCACTATATAGGTATATCCCCAAAAATTCAAACGACTATGATCTAAAAAATTGTTCTTATTAGCAGTCTACTTTTGCGAGATTATTTTGTTCATTTTGAATCTTGAGAGATTTTGAGTAATGCTCCAAGCTCGTTACGGCGGACATGACTCGAAGCACGCTATCCGTCAGTCTGGCGAAAGTTTCGTTAGCGTCATCATCGTTCCTCGTTATTACAAAAATATCTAGAATATTTCATAAATTTTAATATTAAATTTTTCGCAATTTTCTATCGATAAAATTAATTACTCACCAGCTCTATCCTGGCCTAAATATTTGCAAAACATGTTAACTGCCGTGGTAACGTCGTCATCGTCATGATATGAATCGATCGACCATTGTGGCCTTTGCTCCCGAATTTTTTCAAGAGCCAATGACCATTTGGCGGCTTTTAAGTATTCTGCTATTTTTACTAATTCGTCATGGGAGCCAGACTACCCATAAAAAAATACATTAATTATTTATAAAAAAAATTCATTTTCAAATATTCAACTTCAACATCTTTATGAACTCACTTCTGGTGCAGGACTTGAACTGCGCTCCGGCGAGCCTCTATCACTTTCCACATCGTCAATTTCTAAAGATCTCGCGAGCGATTGTCTCATACTGGCAATTTCTGCCGACATATCGAGCAATGCAAAAGTTGGATTTTTGGCCGCGCTGCTCAGAGCCACGTGCATCTTGTTCGAGGCCTCGTGAAGCATCAAAAGCTGGAAGTGCAGCTTGTACAAAGCACGACCAAGATCCAATTTAAATTCTTCGAGCGTGCTATCATCAACCGTATTTACGACTACTTGCTGGGAAATTGCCTCGCTCGATGCTATCTGCAAAGCATTCATTTTCACTGCGGCACGTAGGGACTCGATACACTGTAATACAAGGTCATGTACATTAAAAAATAAACCTTGGAAAAAGATAATTGTGATTTTTATCGATGAATCGTTGGAAAGACTTACTTCATTTACGGATTCTTTGCGATCGAGGAAAGAATCGAGATGTTCCTGCACCTCGAGTAAACCAAAACGTAGGGTCTCGTGCAGTCGTTTACCTTCGTTGCCTTCGAAAGCTTGGGGCGAGAACCAAACAATCGGTGCTTCAGCCCGAGAGATCAACAATTCAACGTGGCTCGACAGATGCGAAGCCAATTGAGACGATGCGGCGCTGCTGCCGCTGATGCTCGACAACAATGAAATTGATTCGCGTGTCAGACTTATACTCTTGCTCGTCACATCCCTTAGAATTTTCCCAATGAGTTGAAACGTTTCTAAAGGTTTGAACGACGGCTGAGTACTGAGATTCTGTATTTGCTGCCTCCAAATTTCTTCTACGTCATCGCGTATCTGTCTGAATGGCATCAGAGCTGACAAATTCGGCGAATTATTGCAAGGAGTCTCGTCGCCCATACTTGACCCCGATGTATCGGACCGCGTGAACGAGTCATTACGACTTCGTTCAGGCATGAGAGACAGTGAAGATGGTAGATGATAGATACCAGCAAGATTATTGGTTTCTTGCCCTTGGCCGGGACTTGGTGATTCTTCCAATGGAGATTCTGATCCAACTTCTTCGTCGGATGATTCCTCAGTGAGACCGCGCTAGATTTGTGAAATTATTAAAATTTAGAGTCGCCCAGCGTTGTAATTTATATAATTTTTTAATCAATAAATGAATAATCGTTATTACCCGCAAAGATTGTTTAGCTGAGGATACAGTCTTTTCACTGAGACTCTCTTCCAGCGTCCGAAGGCTTGATTCCCGTTCTTCACCTTCGCCAAGAGGTCTACGTCTGACACCCCAGTTGAAGTTATCTGTACTTTCACCCTATACAAAAGAAAATATTTGTTTTTATTCTGATGCCAATTATTAGTCAACTGATGATAAAAATTATCGATTAAATTGCTACCTCAACACTCTCACTTTCGTATTCCAAAAAGTCGAAGTCTTTGAATACTCCGAATTGTTCGTCATCGCGACGCGATCCTCCGCTTAAGTCGTTATTTGCTCCCGACACTTCTTCCGTCGAAGATGCCATAGATGATTGTCTTTCCATCAGATCTGAACTTTGACTAAATATTACCTGAAATTTTTTACTTATATTTAGCAAATAAATTCATTTTAAGAAAATTAGGAAAAAATAAAATCATAACGTAATTATAATTTTTTAACTCACCGACGGGCTCTTTGGTAGTCCAACCCTTTGTCCACAAGTAGTTAACAAATTAACCAAGCACTCTCTCACTCTCCCCTGCGAGAAAAATAAAAATTTTTATTGAAAAAATAAATTTCATAAGGATAGCGTTGAATAAAGTAATTCTACAAACTTGTGACATCCACGGTCTCTTCCATCCGGAAATTGGTCCATTGTCAGCGGGTGATAAAGAAATTGATCGGCGAGGCGACGTAGCATTTTTATCCTCGTTTATTTGCCGAGTTAACCAGCGTTTTCCAATAACGGGCGTTTGGGATAAATCGAACGTAAAATCCATTGTCCGACCTATCATTGATAATAGCGTTGATATTAACGTTTCCGTAATGGAAAACAAATAAATAACAATCCATCGATCGGGTTTTACATATGTTTATTACTATCTTTTATTTAATGCACAACTGATGGGGAGATGAGATAATAAAAAGAAAACAATATGAAAACCAATATGAGGTTTTCAATGATACGTAAAAAAGGTCAAAAATGTATAGACCGCTGGCCAGAACAATTTTGATACGAAAATGAAGCAGGTGTGGTAAAAAGCTTATTGTATGTAGTTAGCTGGATTTGTCTTTATTGTTATTTTTATTGCAAAAACCTTCATTTCGGAGGAGGTATAGAATTTTTCAAATGTTTTCCGAGAATGCATGCATGCAACGTCAAAATAAAAGTTTTAATTCACATGCTTGAAAAAAAATTAAATTTACGAAAGTGTGTTTACCAGGAAGTTCTTTTTTGCTGAATAACTCGTTGTCGTTGAAACTCGGATGCGGCGAGGATATCGAAAGTTCCCAGTGGGTCGCGTGAACTGTCGTCGGTGGAGCGCTAAGAGTGGATGATCTAGTCACAACGAGCTTCAATATTTTCAAAGCTTCTCTCCAATGAGGACCCTTTTTATAAGAAAGTCAATCGTCAAATTCAATCCCATTAAAAGTTATTTCGATTCATAAAATATATTACCTCGACGTGTTTCGAAACTACCCTCAGCAGCTCTACGCTCGTCGGTTGAGCGGCCTGAGTCGTGATGTCAACGTAATGCAGCATACAGTGTATTATACTCAACACAGGTACCGTCACATTGGCCGGCCCCTTTTCCAAAACTTCGACAAGGAAGGACAACATATTGAAGCTCAAATGAGCGTAAGTATCGTAGAGATATTTCACCACGCACTTGGTCCACTGGAAGCTCTCTTTGCTGAACGTTCGCCTACTATACAGGGTCATAACTGTACCAAGGTTTTCCAACTTCTTGCCCTTTTCCGCGCTTATCTGTGCTATATTTTCTGCACTTCTTATGCAGAGCTCGTTGGCGTCCTCATAATTTAGCAGCATGTACGGCAACAGAGAGACGACATTCATAGGGAAGGCTAAGCTCTGCGTCGGATCGACAACAGGCAAATCGAGTAACAGTGTGAACTGAGATAGGAGTGTCACTACTTGTTCGTAAGTATTTGGACTAGTGCACCCCTTTGACGAAAAAAAAAGAAGAAATGAATTCACATGCCCAAAATAAAATAGCTCCGTTTCTATATATAAGTTCGAATTACCTTTAGTAGCAACGCATGAACGCCCGGGAACGTATTCCACTTGAGCTGCTGCTGCAATTTTTCCACCTTATCTCTGGCATCTGGCCTGTCCAGAGGCAATCTATGCAGGACTCGATCGAGCAAACGCAAAGCCAGCAAAAATTCGTGCTCGTAATCGGACTCGAGCAGAGACACCGACAGCCAGAATAGCTGCGCCAAGATGGTCATTTTGTCGTCCTGCGTCGCCGAGTCGCCCAACAATTTCAAGGATTGAGCCGAACGCGACCTTGACAAGCTCGTGTTCGTCGTCATGACGCACCCGGATTTTTCCATCTCCTTGGCTTCGACGGCGGCCGTGGCCGCTGCGGCGGACTTTCTCGACGAGTAGCTCACCGAATAACTAGTACTACGCATGTGACCCGGCTGATTCAGCTGGGTGTACATTTGTGGCCCTTGATTAGGATAGCCCATCGGTCCGGCCGAGCTTCTCTTGGCCAGAGCCGCGTCTTTGTTGTTGAGATTCGGGGTCGACTTAAAGATCTCCTTCATGAAGTCCAGCGGACGGAAGTCCGACTCGAGCGAGTCCACGGCAGCCTCGAGGGTGAGCAGGAGCTCCGTCACGTAGCCCTGCATGTCCTCGCCCTGCTCGGCAACCGTCTCCACCAATCTCGACAGTATATCCGATAGCATTCGGGAAGTGATTGGAACTTTCAGGGCGCGAAAAACTTGCAGCGATCTGCCGGCGTAGTGTCGTGACGAGCAGGACAGGCCAAGCTGCAGGGCCGTCTGGGCCCATCGCTGACTGACCAGGGCGTGTGGCAGCGAGTCGCGGAAGACTCGCAACACGTGACGCAGCAGTGTGGTCAGTTGCTCGGCGCTGCGCACCCACCAGACTTTGGCGGTCATATCTTCGTAGTTCCACAGAGGTTGGCTCCTGCTTATAAAATTTACGACTCCGTAGTAGGGTGATCGATTTTACTAAAAATAAAATAATTGCTTACCTAGACGCGAGGAAATTTATCAAGGATTTTATAACGTCTTGGATCTGCATATTGGGTCCGGGCTTCGGACTGGTCCAGTTGGCTCCGTCTTCCGGTGTCACGATGACCGGCAGAGGTGCGGTTTTCGTTGTCGCAGTTCGTTGACTGCTCGTGTTGCTCCAATTTCCACTCTGATTTGCTGCGGCTACTTGAGTCAATGATTCGTTATTATAATTTTTAAAAAGATCTTGTACATGTTTCTTAGATTTTGAACATGTTTGAATGACTAAATCAAATAAAGATAATAGTAAAACTTACATTAATAAGGCTTATAGCTAAATATATTTAATAAAGAAAAATAAAAAAAAAGCATGAGTATATATTTTATTTGTTATATAGGTAAAAAAACGAAATAAACATATAAATGAACAGTAGTGTAAAGCCTTACTCAAGTCGGAGCGTTAAGACAAAATGTAGGTCAGTAAAAGTACAAGTCCCAAAAATTTCGGCCTCATGTTCTGCTATGGATCTCAACCAGGGGGCGTAGCTCAGATGGTAGAGCGCTCGCTTAGCATGCGAGAGGTACCGGGATCGATACCCGGCGCCTCCAAAATCTCATTTTGATTTTTTTTTTAACGCGACGGAAAAGCGTTATCTTGATCAAATATAAACAGCTGCATTATGAACTGATGCAATTTTGTTCGATTTTACACGAACGATATTTGTTTTAAAATTAAAGGAATACATGATTGAAATAATTTATCCGAATAATAAAGTAATTTATCTGATTATTAATTAACTTACCTACACAGAAAATGTTTGGAATTCGTGAACGAGTATCTCATTAATTGCATAGAAAACTTGAATAAAACTTTAAACTATGTTCTTTATGCTAAGATGAAAAGTCCCCATTCATCCCATTAAAAGTAATTTTTTCAAATTCTTAAGGGTTAACACTTACTCAGGGCCAAAACAGGCGAGGTCGTATTCTTGCCGTCATTACTCGAAACAGCCGGAGGTGTACTTTGAATCCGAGGTATATTATTGACGGGGGAGTGCGCCGGACTAGGATTATTCGACGAGGACGAGATCGAGCTCGACAGGGTCGGCGACGATGCTTCCGAGGTCGGAGGTACCAGCGCCGTAGAAGGCATGGGTGGAGGTAGAGGAGGTGGCGTCGGTGGCGAGCTCGCGAACGGCGACGATGGATGCGACGTGGGTGGAGGAGGCGACTGCGATCGAGTCGGCGAGTGGTGGCGATTCGCGGATGAAACGACCACGCTGCCACTGAATTAAAAAAATAAATGAAAAATAATGAAAGAAAAATCAAAGAGAAATATTTCAATAACCTACCTATTCGAAGCTTGCGTCAACGTCGACGACTGAGTGGAGGACGTCGTGGTCGTCGCGGACGTGGTAGGCCCGTAAAGATAACTGTCGAACTCGACATCGACCTCGGTGAAATTGTGCTCGTAAACGGGTAGCGGCGGCATGGTCAGGCCCAGTCCAAGCAGCTCCGTCTTGGTGGACAATAAAACTCGCGCCACCCCCAAGTGATCCCGATGATCTCCGAGGGTAATGAGCATATTCAAAAGCAGCAGTCGGCAATGGTCGCGCACCAGCGGTCTCGAGTGATCCAGGCCGAGGAAGACTATGTGCAGCATGAGCGGCACGTGTATGGCCCAGTCCAGCTGTATTCCATCCACGACGACGTCCGTCAGCAGCATCACGGCGATGTTGCACCTGTGAAAGCCGCTGATGGGCTGCGAGCTGTCGGGTAGGTACTCCGTGAGCGGGGCGAAGTAGCCGCCGTATTCCGGCATCGGCAGCGGATGCGGCTGCGGCAGCTCCATCAGCCCTGGCTTGTCGCAGCTGTTCGTCGTCGCGGACTTGTTGTTGTGGCCGGTGTTGTTGTTGAACGAAACGGGCACGTTGCGAATGTAGTAGGCGTCCTCGGTCGTCAGCTGAAAGTCGAGAAACTGTAAAAAAAAAAGAGACGGAACGCAAAAAACGATAAATGCAACAGGTGCGAGGGGACTCTCACAGGGTGAAATGTGACATGCTTATGGAATGTGCGCTGGAAAACAACGAGAGAAAAAATTTTGAAGCTATAATAGTTGATTAATAAATTCTAATTAACGAAAAAGTAACTTCGACAAATTTTTCTTCTCTCTCGGTGTACCGTGCATATAAAAAGCGTTTTAAAATAAATTATAATTAAATACAAAGTACATGACAATTAAGCAAAGGTAAAAATGCAGCAGGCCGTATTCAGACGCACTGCGAAAATTACCAATTTAAATATCGACGTTACGATGAATAAAACAAAAAAAAAGAAACAAAATTTTCCCCGAAACGGCAGTACGCGTCGATGTTTTTAAAACGTCGGAGAAAAAAAGGGAATTCGTCGGACAAATCAGTAATTGACATAAGCTTTAGTAATTCGTTATTACGTGATATCTAATATTCGTTGAATAGCGATTGGCATATACATGCAAAATGAATGCATTCATGTCAAAACCTTGCCAATGAAACTATACAAATAAACGAAACATGATACACATATAAAAGTGTTTCGTATTTTATTCATCATTGCGAGCTATTGCGCGTTGCCGTTGCGGATGAGGGTGGCATCTGGTAAAAATCGATAGTCGCCAGCCGGCAATAAGCTCTTTACCGCCGTTCGTTATCTCATTTTTACCTCGGACTCGGCGATGGGATTCGTTACTTCATCCGATAGCAGATTCGCTCCTCCGCCCACGTGGTTTCTGGCCTTGTTGCCCGAGTAACAGCCCGACAGCGATCTCAGCGGCTCCGACTTCGATCTGCGAAAAAAATCCAAATCACAACAAAAATCTAGCATTTCTCCTATAGCGAGCTATCTTATTTGCGTCAAGTGAAATACGAAGGTCTTACCCGCTCTTGATGGGATCTTCGCCGGAGTGGCGTTTCGTGTGTATCGTGCCCTTTTCCACGGTGAGATCCTTGGTGGGATTTCCCGAATCCGCGGCGGGGGCGTCGCTGTGCGACGAGGCCTTGCGCATACTCGTCAGCCGATAGAACGGCGGTGTCTCGGTGCGCTCGATCAGGCAGTTCAGGGTCTCGACGGTCTGCAGCTCGGACATCATCTCGTCGACGAGGCGATCGGGTCGGGCGCGAGCCAAGTACAAAACCACTCGTTTCGCCTGGCAAAGATTATTTATTTGTGATGTTTTTTTTTTATCACGTATGCAGCCCAAGTAAATTATGCTCCTAATACTTACGTAGGGCAGAAGCTCGGTGGGCGCCATACCTGACACGATAATAAGATAGCGTATGATGATTTTGAGATTGTTCGGCCAGCAGCCGCACAGCGTGGCCCACAGCTCCTCGGTCTCTTTTGGGTGCTCGTCGGAGAACTAGGACAAGCAGAGTTCGCGGAGAATTTGTTTCAAGTTAAAAAGTTTTCGAACCTTACAATAATTCTGTGGGCTCTTTCTTTTGTTGTAAAACCTACCTTTGCAGTTATGTAGAAGAGATTGTTGAGGACCATCTCGGTAGCTTCTACGCTTCCCCAGCCCTCTCGACGCGGGCCGCTGCGAATCATGTTAGACCCGTGCTGTAAAGAAGAAAGTCGCAAATAAATTCGATCGCAGAAGAACGAAAAAAGTAAAGGCATTATTTTTTCTCTCTCTCGCACGAGGGCATCATAATGGCAAAGTTATGTAATATGTAAAAGTTTAAAACGCCAGTATATAAAGTAGTACAAAAAAGTTCGTCAGTAAAATGAAAACATAATTAAAAGTAAAATCAGATTTGAAAAGTTTATAGTTTCTCAACTATCACTCGAAGGTGATATAAAAAATAATTATCATTCTCGCCTTCTCTATCCTCTGACTTACCTTTCGATTTTCGAGCAGATCCAAGGGCTGCTTTGCCAAGCGCAGCCGCAGTAAATTAAAACACAAGAAAAGCATAAGGGAGTTAATCATAAATTTCTTCACACACACACACACAACAAAAGGAAAGAAGGAAAAAAAGTGTACGGGGAGTTTTTGCTTGCTTTTGCTTATTACACTTTGCCACTGCCGCTGCTACCGTTATGCTATGTATATGTGTATACCAAGCACGTTAATCTGATTTATGTATAAACGTGTCCGTCGTGTCTTTTCCCCAAGCCTTTATTGACAATATTTCCGCAAAGGCAAAGTAAACCTCTGAGGAAAAGCGTCGCTCCACAATCCCATAATTTCAAAAGCTCCGCTCGCGTCACGCTTGTGTGTATGCGGGCACGCGGACACACAAACACAAACACACACACACACACACACGTGCGTGCAAAACTTGTGCGATCGATGAATAAAACGATAACACGAGAGTGTAAACTGCCCCCCCCCTGGGGTACAGTTGAAAAAAATGAGGAAAGAGAGAGGAATAAAAAGAGTCAAAAAAAAGGACAGGAAATTGAGGATAAAGCACGTCAAGCGCACCCACTTATGGGAAACGCGTTTACGATGATATAGGTAGATGTTGAACCGAAAGAGTAAAAGCGTAAAGATCCTCGCGAGATGTAGTAGCGGCCGAATTCAAAGTGAGAGAAAATTCAGTGGACCGAGAAATACTAATCACACGAGGTACATATCAAAGTAATTGATGGACGGGCTCCCAGTAGATATACGATTGGTTATTCGAATATTTATTACAACTACTTTAACAATTTTATTGACTCCCGATAATATTTAATTATCGTTATTGATAATGTTATATACCAATAACCCAGCGTTGGGTATTGTAAAATTTAAATATAATAATTAAAATAAGACCGTCAAATTAACACGTATGACGCCTGATCTCGCGGGTAAAGAGGCATGTGTGTAAGATGAACACAGAGACAGGCAAGCGCTGTCGCATGGATGTGTGTGTGAATGTAAGCGGCCAACACACATCGGCGCATTAGATCGAACCCGCGCGCATATGTGTATCAGCCGAACACAGAGCAAGGCAAAGGCTGAAGGTATGTACGGACGTGCGCGAGCAACATTACCGACGCATTAGATCAGGCCCCCGCACGCGTATATATATTCCGTGTGTGCGTGTACTCGCGTGTGTGTGTAAGTCGAACACAAAGAAGACATAACACACACATGCGAGACGAGACTAGTGGAATAATTTGAATTGGCACAAAGGGGAGAAGCAGGTTCGCACGCGCGCTCGCAAGTCCCATATCTCCCCCAAGTTTGACCTTTGACCTCAGATAACCATTGGGCACACGGGTCTAGCGGAAACCGAGTCAACAAGTGACGAAATAGCTGGGAGACTTGCGAATTGCGGGAAAAACCCGAGACGTACCCCCGCCAAAAGGTCCATGATTTAATTAGTATATAACATGCATAAAAATTAGGCCTCTAGGCAGATCATCCGAAAGAGTCGAGTAAGGCGAAGCTCTGTGCGCGCGAAATAATCAAATCAGTGTAACGGCGACTTGAAATATTTAACGGACTTGTAATACAACGCGAATTGCACATTCTATACTTCGTGAGAACCAAGCGCGAGTCAATAACAGCGACTAACTTGTACGCCGCGACCATCGAAATTGTTAATTGTATTCGCGAACGGTAAAGCTCGAGTGAGTGCTTCACCCCGCCTAGCAGCGCAACAGCCCAACAGCAGCCGCGACCGTCACTGCAGCAGCCAGCCGCAACACCACCGAGGCAGCCGCGACCGACGGCCAAGCAGCATCAGCGTAACGCTCCAGCAACAGCAACTACGGTAGCGCCCCGACGGCGTTTGCAGCCCTACATATCGACGAGCATCGGCCACACTTATTTTGTAAGCTTGTTCAATAGTTATTAGTTTTCTTGTAATAAAGTCTTGTGTGTAAATCTCACTTGAGCGTTATACACTTTATTTCATGATCCTTCCCCACTCAGACACAACAGAAAGTAATATTTAATATTCAAATAATAAAGTTATTACCCCGTATTAAAGGGTATATAACAATAATAAATCGTTTATCTACTGGTTTGGCTCTCTACTCTATGCATCGTAAACAAGATTCCCCAATTTAATTCTATACCACTCCGCGAAACTATTCCAATATACCGGAGCTACTACTTGAAGCACCAGCGCGCAGCGTCTATTGAGGATGTATAATTCATACACAACTTACACCTACACACCCACACACATACGCGCAATATTTACCTGGAAGTAACTCAAGGGATTTGAGCAGGGTGGCACGTTGGGATCGACGAGCTCCATGTTGTGCAGCCAAGGCAGTAAATATTGCAGCAATAGCTGGCGTACCTCTCGCCTGGCCGTTTGAAATCTATAGGTGACTTCTGCAAATAACATCGTTATAAAAGCGCTGGGTGATAAATCATAGACGTTGTCTGTCTCTCTCTCTCTCTCTTTCTTTATTCTCGCGCGTGGCGGGTAAACAATGTATCGCACGAAAGAGCCATAATAATTACGTCAAAAATAAACAATGTATTTAACAGAAGGAAAGGAAGAAATGTTGTTACAGTGCAGTCATTCGAAGTAATTTTTTTCTTTTCTCGCGCAAAACGGGTGTAACGTTTTTAAATATAAGTACTCCGCGTGTCCGACAGCTTGCAAAAACATCTATAGGAGCTGCTGCTGCTACTGCATGGAGGCGTTAAATGCCTCGTTGACTCAAGAAACACCTAATAATAGCCGAAAGAGATAGAGTAAACACGTGTGCTCGAACGCGAATGTAGCTAGTGCTCCGAGAGAGAGAGAGAGAGACAAGATGGAATATTTAGGTTGCGTTTATTATGACGATGACGTTTCTGCACGCGCGGCAACGGAACGATCATGATCGTTTATATACACAGACGCGGACACATACACAAGTAAGCGATGTTATAAAGTAGAAAAAACACGAGTGAGGCTTCGGGTAGGATTGTTTATATATCGATCGGATAAGAGAAGACAAAGAAAAAAAAAAAAAAAAAAGAAACAGGTATATAGAAAACACTTAAGTTCTTACCGCTGAACATGGGCATCGTTAACTCGGGGTGTAATTGCGCCAGCTGTCGCGATAAGTACTTCTGGCTGCGGCAATAGGTCGCCGATAGCAGAGCGTCGAGGGTGGTTACGTCTTTTGCCTGCTGCTGCTGCTGTTGATATTGCGCTTGATGATGATATTGCTGCTGTGGCTGACCATTGTTGGACTGTACTACTGTCGTCGAGGTAGTCAGGAAAGTCATGGAATGGTTCGGCGTCGACGTTGCCTGCGCGGCGATGGTAGTCGTGGAATGGCTCGTCGTCGCCGTTGCGGATGCACTCGCAGTGCTAGATGCATTCTGCTGCTGCTCCTCTTGAGTAGTTCCTGTTGCGGACAGTCGAGAGGAAACTTGATGAAAAAATTACGATTCATATATCATTATTTGTCGCGCAATATACACGAAATAGCTCTGAAATATAAACGTCAGGACAGCTGCAGCGAGATAATATATAGCTTCCCGTCGAAGTTAACGATTGCCGCTCATCTTAGAGAGTAAATATTTACCTTGCAGTGGACTTTTTTACGTGACGAATGGATACAATAGGACAAGGTAACGGTATTAAAAGCTTTCAAGCTCGCTGCAAGCTCTATCTGTACATTGTATAGACAGAGCTACGCGAGAATCGATCAGAAACAAGTAAAAAGTTTCCGCGCTTACTTAAACTCTTTGCGGCAAGAATAAAATCACGAGGAGAGTAAGCTCTTCGCCTCGGCGCTGACACAAGTGGGCGAGTAAACAAAAGAGGAGGCCGGCCTTCTTTGAGCCGGCTGCGATAATAATTCGACGCGGTGCAAAAATCTCAGCAGACCCGCGGATACAGGAAGGAAAGTGCCCCCCCCCCCCTACTTTTCTTTCTCTCTCTATTATGACGATGGCGAAATACTTACAACAACAACATAATTATATATAGCCTAATAATGCGATATGCGCGTGGCACGTTCAAATAATAATAAAAATAAAAATAATAATGATATGAGAGCTGCGGCTTTGCCGCTGCTATTAGATGATTCATGCACCACTACTCGTATGAAGATAAGCTTTAATCGACAAAGAGAATAATTCGTCCATAATATGTGTGCGCTGCTGTATATGTATGTGTGTGTGTGAGTGCGTACGTCCGAGGCAAAATCTTGAAAATGTTACGGTGGATTGTATAAATTTTAATTGCATTTATTGTCTTTTGTAGTATTAATGAGGACAGAAAATGTTTTTGGGCAGGACACGGGGAAAAAAATTTTTTTTTTGATTTTTTGAATAGTATATTTCTCAACGGGTGCACATATGGTTTTTTAGCAAAACGAGGGATTATAGCACGAGCCGAAGGCGAGTGCTGTAACGAGTTTTGTTAAAAAACCATATCTGCACCAGTTTGAGATACTATTTTTTCCTACGAGAGCCTAAAATTAGCGGCAAAGTTGCGTATTTTAGGTTAGAGTGGGGAAAAATTTTTTTGTACATTTGAAAAAAAAGTTTATTTTCATTTTTTCTCGTATAAATGCCGGAATTTTCAATATTTATTTTTTGTCATCAAAAAAGCAGAGAGGTCAGCTTTACAACTTTTCAGCAAAATGAAAAGTTGTACTTTTGCTTCCTCATAAAGGAAGCTTTGTGATAAGCTCAAAAACGAGATTTTGAACCAGACCGCATAGGACAATTTGGTTTACATATTTGAGGGTTTATATTTCAAACATGTCGTTGAATCAAAATTCATTTACAAAGCTATGTACATATAAGTGAAAAAAAAATTGAAAAATGAAAATAATTATTTCTCTACAGTTAAATCACCGTATCTTTGCGAGGAATGCACGTAGGACCATTTAAGATAAACGAATTTAAAGGTCTTGTCAAAACCTGCAAATTGATGGGCTCAGAATGTTTCTTCATTACCTTCTACTAATGTGAAGAGTGAAATAGCAACTACAACAAAAACTGAATTTTTCGATTTTTTATTTGTTGAAATAAATTGGTAGATTAGTGATTGGACCCTATCATAATTTATACAGCTGTAAAGCGATTTTAAAGGCCTTTCAAGTGGCATTTTTAAAATCCTGATACGACCTTTATTGACTGAGCTATGACACTTAGAAGTTTACTAATTTTTTGCTTAGATAAAGCAAAAGTGATTAAACGGCAGTGTATATGCGTGAAGCTCTCTCTAAAAGGCAAAGCTCGCGGTGCATCTATAGTATGCCAATATGAGTCTCTCTATCTCTCTACTACATGTCAGTAGTAGTAGCCAGCACACACACAGGCAGAAAGCTTTTCTATAAAGCTCGACTCTCTATCTTCTCTTCCAGCGCGCGCGTACTCGTACGCGGCGCTGACTACGCCACCGCCACCGCTGTCACGAGCTTTTCCACATAAACATTTTAACTCCCTTCTTCAGTCGGTTGTTGATGCTGTTACTACTCGTATCGTAGAACGCGGCGAGCGCGAGAGAGCCACGATTTTTCGAAGCGAGCAGGCGCTACACGTGCAAGTTCCAGCGAGAGCTTTTTTGAATATACGTGAAAGCTCAGCGTTGCGTGCGTGATTTAGGTGACAAAGACGCGTGAATTATTGTATGCACAGTTTAGTAGTAACGGGGGCTAGATGAACAATGAGCGAATTGACACTGTATACGATATCGCTTAATTGGAAAAAGTGACCGAGTGTGTAAACAATATACCAGTGCTTCCTATACGTCGTTGTTGATATAAGTTATTTTTTACGCAGTGACACGCGAGTGCATCTTGACACTAATGGTGTATGATATAGTGCCAGTACTGTGCGTTACTTCGAGTGATTAAACTCGAGATCCGATTTACTATTTCAATACCGAAGCGTGGTGTATTATAGAGGATCAATACAAATAACACAACGAGGAGCTGATGATTAGCCGTAATTAGACGTTCATCGTTGGGATCGTTAATGCAGCCGTGTGTGTGTACGCAACGACGACTATATGTACTACGTCACGGACAGGATGAAAGCTACATTATTGTTGCGCACGAGTGATGAATTGCAGCAGTAGTAGTAGTGGTAATAGTGGTAGCGCGTAACGAGCGAGCCAACATGTGAAATTCAAAGAGAGAGAGAGAGAGAGAGAGAGAGAGAGACCATCTACGGCAGCAGCACAACAATAAGGCCGAGAAATCCACTTTTATTGAAAACGACGACACAATGACGATGACGGACGACGATGGCTTGAGCAACAACATTACCGTTCAGGCTCGAAACTTGCTCGCCTGGACGATCGTCACGGGCTTCGAGACCTACTACCTGCCGATCCTCGTGTTCGTCGGCTCGCTCGGCAACTGTCTCTCGGTCTTCGTCGTCTCGGCGAGCACCAAGATGCGACGCAGCTCGTCCAACTACTATCTCGCGGCCCTGGCCGTCAGCGACACCGGTTTTCTGTTCGCCCTGCTGCTCGCTTGGTTCGGCATAGTCAACGTGCCGCTCGTCACGCGTCGTGGCATCTGTCAACTCTTCATCTATCTCACCAACGTCTGCAGCTTTCTCAGCGCATGGTAAGCAGACAGAGAAAGACTCGACACGAAGAGCTCAGCTGCGCTCTTTTGTTTGTCTTGCTAATGCGATTCTCGACTTAACGCAGAACGTCGCGGAGCGAGTTATTTTCACTGCCCCGACACGCGGGTCGGGTATGTAGATACGAGTGTACGCTAGACTGGTCCTCGTGTATTTACCAAAAAGTGTTTGGATCCTCTCGCTCGCTTCTCGCAAGCTGCTACTAAAAATTAAGAATTACGCGATAACACGCGCGAAAAATGTTTCGAACACGACGCGTCGTGACTAAAAAACAGATTCAAAGATTTAGAACGTAGTTTTTTTTCGTAGGCTTATACGTTTCTCAGGAAATTCTTTCATCGTCACGTTTTTTTAAGTTTTGCCATTTTTTAACGTGAAAAAGAAATAACTTTTGCGAAAAAATTTACTATTTTAAAAAGAGTAAATAACGCAGATTACTCTTTTGAGGTTCGAAAGTTACTCTTTTGGTTTTAGAGTGTATATCATTACAGGTATTGATTGTACATAATTAGTTTTAAGTTTGAAAAAGGGAAAAATAATTATAATTTCTTACATTATTACAGAATACCATTAATAGTTTCTATCATTAAAACCCTTGAAGTTCCTCACACTATTATATATATTTTTTGTATTTTCTGGCAAAACATGTTTATGTTCACATGTAGTAATGTTCATTTGGACATGCCTATATGATGTACACGACTTTAAAACATCATAGGTTACGGCTGCTATTTCTGCTGGGGTGGTGCTCTAACCCATAAGTTTTTGTGCACCATCAGTTAATCCATTGCCGCTTGAAATGATGTTTTATGAGACCATTCATAGTAAATTGTTTCATTCAACTCAAAAGTTGAGTTGATATTTTTTGATGTAAAATTCAATGTTTTAAAAAAATTTGATGTCAAAATGACGGAAGAGTTGATGAATAAAAGATGTAAAAAATTATTTGTTGATCCATGTTTCCGAATAGAAAAAGAATTGAATCATAAGTCTGTGGGACGCATGCATTAAAGTCTGGTAGTCGTATTATGGAAATTTAAGTTGACGGTAATTAAAATTTCGACAGACAGTAAAAAAACACTATTCCGTAACTTACATGATATGCATGATTTATTTCAAAAATTTTCAAGTGAATTTATTTGGATAATAGAGAAAATGTCCAAATTTCAGATCTATTAATGACCCGGAAAAATTCGGAGTAAATTCATCCTTAGTTTTTCATTAAATCCTACGCAATTTCTTATGGTTGACAATTTTTTAATCAAATGCTTCATTTTCAAATTGAAAAATCGCAAATTTATCAAATAAGTTAAATTTTCGAAAATTCAATATCGAGTTAAAAGTATTTATGAACCCCGCATGATATAATAGGATTAAGTTACAGTGAAGAACGAGTTCCATAAAATTATTTTTTAAGAGTATTCACCGTTAAAAATGAGCTAATTAGTCGGCAGATTTTAGTTAATATATTCGCTGCTCTCTCGTCTATACATTTTTGCATTTTTATTGCAGAGAGAAGCGATCGCGGGACTTTGGCTCGCCTGCGAATCAAGGAGAATATTAGTTGCTGGCTCGATTTCGTGCGGTTTGCGGTACGCTACGGCTCAAATATTAATGAAAATTTCTCGATAATATCGATCGAGATATATTCGTCGAATCGGAATAATACTCGGGAAGCAACAAATGGACTTTTGACAGTACTTTGTGCACCCGGCATGAATATGCTTTTGTTGTAAAGCGACGGCGAGTTACACAGCCGAAGGTGATTGCTGTCTCTCGAGTTTCGCTGAAAAAACACATTTGCGCGCAAGTTGCATATAGAGTTCAATCGAATTAGCGAGATTCAATGCAACAGACAGCCAGCGTAATCTCGCTGCTAAGCAAGTCTCTACATGAAATTTAAGGACGTTCCCTCAAAAAAATGACTATCGATAAAGGGTCTTGAAATTTTAACCACATATTATTGACAATACTTTTCATAAGTGTGAGAAATTTCAGGAACTTTAACCAAACCATTTCCGAGATATAATTAATCAAAGTTCGGTACTTTAACATGGGATCCCTATGCTAGCGTGTCGAAAAGACGCTATTTTGTGTGATTATAAAAAAACGCATCGATAAAATCTTTTCAAAAACTAGGAAATAATTTTTCAGTATGTACTAAAACATATCTCAAAAACTGGAAAAACTTGACCAAATAGTTTTTGAGAAAAGTTAATGTAAAAACATTGCAAAAATAAAAATTCAAACTTTTTGACCTGAAACCCATTTTGTAAGGTTTTTAGGGTCATTTTAAACAAAAAAGTTCTCTTGCAAATTTTCTCTAAAATCTATCGTTCACGAGCTATAAACGATTCAAATTTAAACAATTTCAAGCAATGAATCTTTGCGATTTTTTATCTCAATAAGTATCAACTCTACAAAAAATTGTAAAAGAACAAAAAAGTCTTAGAATTTGTTGAGGAAAGCGTATGAATTTTTTCAGATTTTTCTAGACATATGCCCAAATTTGTCGGTCAGGTCTGAGGGAACTACCTTAATCAAATTTATATCCGCCATTTATATTTGTCTTGAGCACTTCAAAGTTCTGAGTAAAAGCATTTACTTCATTCTGTAGATTAAGTTTATACTAAAGCTTCTTAAGTAGAAATACTTTGAACAAAAGTTTTGCCGAATCGAAATATCTTCAATTCGAATCAATTATTTCAAAAGGGAATATGAGATTACACGAAGGCAGAAACGCCATTTAGAAAATGGAAATGTACATTTGAGTCTTTCGAGAGAGTATATGACCATTGACTACCCACAGAAAGCTCAACATTTGGGGAAAGGTTCTTCTTTTGATGTATACATTAAAAGTACGAAATTTCATTCATATTAATTATAAGCCAGTTGACGTGATTCAGCCCATATACGATACCCGAGAAACTAAAGGGGAAAGGCTCGAAAAGTGCATTTTTTAATCCGATGTGAATCTTTCGGTAGCAAGCCCAAAATAAATTAATGAAATTAATAAATTCTATCGGTTTTGCGGCAAAATAATTTGAGTTGGATTAAAAATTTCATTAAAAAACGATTTACTTAAAGCTAGGGGCGATTAAAAGAAAATCTCATTTTCAGTTCTTTGATGATTGAATTTGGTGTAATTTTTTTACGTCTAACTGCCATAAAATTAAAATTCCCAGGTTCGTCGTGGCCTTCACGGTGGAGCGTTTCGTCGCGGTGCGCTACCCTCTCCACCGCCAATGGATCTGCACGTACAGCCGCGCCAAGTACATCATCGGCAGCGTGACGGTCGCGGGCCTGGTGCTCTGCAGCCCGGTGCTGCTCTTCGCGGAGGTCCGAGTCCACGAGGCCGTCTCCGTCTGCAGCATCACCCCCGGTTGGGAGAGGCTCGCCACCGTCCTCAACTTCGTCGACACGATTCTCACCTTCGTCCTGCCGTTCTCCGTGATCGTGGTGCTCAACACGCTGATCGTGCGAGGGGTTTACGAGGTCGACCGGGCTCGGATGCTGCTCGAGGCGAGGCTGTCGACGCGCGAATCGCCGCTGGCGCTGCAGCAGTCGAGGATCACCAAGATGCTGCTCATAGTTTCGAGCGTGTTCTTCTGCCTCAATCTGCCGTCCTACGTGATGCGACTCTACGCATACGTGCACGTGAGTTTATTGCTTTTTAGTTTAATTCGACTTCCGTGTATACACATTTTTCTTCATTACTAGATAACGTCGACATTTTAGCTATTCTATATACTATATAACGATAATAAAGCCGATACTTTTTACGATACGTTTTATTATCCTAAAAAGCTCTCTTGTTTCGTTTTTCTATAATAAATATTGCGCGCATTTCTCGTTTTTTTTGCAGCCTGAAAATACGGTAACCGACATGGAGGTATTAATTCAACGATGCTGTAATTTGCTGTTCGACACGAATTTCGGCATAAGTTTCGGACTGTACTGCGCGAGCGGGCAAAACTTTCGCTCGGCGGCGGTGGAGCTGCTGAGTTGCTACAAGAACCCCGTCGGCACTACCGCCGATCAGTCGAGACAAGCCTCGACTAATCAAGTCAATACGTTCGGTTAGTTTTAGATACGATCAATTATCGCAAATTGTCTCTCTAGATGCTTTTGACATTTCTCGTGTTATTGAATTATCCTAGGTATGGACAACACGCGCCCGAGCGAGTCGACGACGGCCAACGCGTCGAGGGAACAGTCCATCGGCTCGCAACCTTGCCGCCACTTCCGGGACTCGTGCCATTTGAAATCGAGTGCAACTCCGCTGGATGAGAAACACGAATTGGATAATGACAAGTACGCCAGCAGTTGGGCTTGAAAAAGTGCAGAGAAAAAAAATTGTGTTACGTGTATATAAATGATAATAAGCCTACGAATTCCATTGAAGAATCATCACTTCCTCCCCTCCTACTTGCGTATTAGTGTTAAGTGTTTGCATTAATTTATTATGAATTCCATCGATGTACGGTTAAATTAAATGTACAGTTGTTTAAGAATTATTATGATATATCTAACGATTTTGTGCTGTGAAACAAAATAAAATCTTTATCGATGTCGATACAAAATATCTTCGATTTTTTTTTCTCTCTATTACTCCTTCTTGAGAAGGGTCTGCAGGGGGCTAGAGCCCATGCACAGGAAGAGATTACTACTACACCCCCCCCCCCCCCCCCC